>NC_077228.1:542198143-542320643 GCF_027887165.1 Monodelphis domestica
CCATCCTAGTAAGGCAAGACCGAAGGAACGTCCTGGGTTCCGGTCTGGCCTCAGACCCTTCCCAGCTGTGGGACCCTGGACAAGTCACTTGGCCCCCGTGCCTAGCCCCAACGCCCTTCTGCCACGGAGCCAGGACACAGCATCAATCTAAGGTGGAAGGTGAGGCTTTAAGGGAGAGAAAAGACGAACTGAAGCCAGAATGAACCCCGTCCCTGGGCCCCTCCCGGCAGCCTGGAAGGACCGCGGTGCTCGGGCTCAGGGCGACACTCACTCGGGCTGGCCGCTCCCGGCCCTGGCCCCGCAGAGAGCGGCTGCGCGTACAGCAGGCCTGCCGGCTTTGGCAGCAGAGGCCAGAGGCAGTTCCCAGCAGAGCTTCCCCCGCAGCCCCCGACGCCCCACTGGTACGAGTGACAGACAGGAGGCCTCCTGACCCCCCCACAAGCACTCACTGCTCGGGGGGGAGGCTCCACGGGACCGGAGGCCAGCTCTGGGCAGACAGCACCGATGGCCTCCTCAGTGGGGTCGCGGGCCCTCAAGACTGGGACCGTCACGGACGTGGCAGCGCCCCAGAGTGCCCCAGAGAGACGACTGTAAACTCAAAGAACCTTTGCACAAGGCCAACTACTGGAAGCAAAGCGAGGGGCAGCTGGTGGCTCCGAGGATGGAGAGCCGGGCCCAGAGGCGGCAGGTCCTGGGTTCCAGTCTGGCCTCAGACCCTTCCCAGCTGGGTGACCCTGGGCCAGTCCCTTGACCCCCACGGCCCAGCCCCACTACACAGCACTGACTCCCAGACGGAAGGGGAGGGTTCAAAGAAAAAAAGCAAAGCACTGAAAAACCTGTTGGCGGCCACTTTTTCTGCTAAAGATTTCCTGTCGAAGCTATATGAGGAACGGACGCAAGTCTGAGGGAAGAAGAGGCGCCTCCCTGCAATGAGCAGTCTTGGTGCGCCAAGCCTCTGGCAAACGGAAGGACTTCTGGGATGGCACTGCCCACCCTCGGAGTGGCAGCGGGCAGCGCGGCATAGTTACGCGTCGCTCCGCCCACTCAAGGCCCACATCCCGGAGAGGGCAGAGCAGGCAGGAAGGTTCCCGGAAAAGGAAATGCTCGCTGAAGCTCTCCTAATGGTGTCAAAAGGCTTGAGAGGAAGGGGGCCACCAACCTGGCAGACAAGGCCAAGGGCAGCGGGCACGGAAAACCCCGTGCAAACTGAGGCAGGGGAACAAGTGGAGCGGGGAGGGCCTCGGCCTGGACAGGGCGGGGAGGCAGGAGGCCGCCCCAGGGGGCATTTGGGCGGCCCAGCGAGCTTCCCTTCCAAGAAATGTGACTCTCTTTCCAGAGAGGCCTGTTGGGCTTCTAAAACAGAGGTGGGGGGCAGGCGCTATGGATGGAGTTAGGAGAAGATCCCAAAGCTGGTCTGCTTTACTGTTACAAGAAGGAAGAGTAATCAGCAACGTTTATAATGGGGAGGGGCAGGGGGAGGCAGGCAGAGCCGGAACTATTGGGGAATCCTGAATCCACAAAGGCTGCCAATGACAAGCCCCAAATTCCAGATCACCACCGTGAATTCACTGATGACAAAATCCAATTCAAATTCACCAATTACAAACCACAAACCTGCCAACAAGTGACTGACTTAACAGGCATTTCCCTCACTCAAGAGCATTTGGTGCCACAGTGGGGGAAGCAGGTTTCAGAGTGCAAACGCATGGCGACCCCGAGGGCAGGGCCAGCCCGCGCCCCTCCCCCCGCCCCCATCCAGTGTGAACTTACTTGAGGGAGGGTCATCATCAGCTCGGACTTTAACTCCTCGAGGGTAAGCAGCAAGGACGTCACGGCCTTCTCGTTGGATGACGCCCAGTCATTGATGGTTCTGTTCAAAAGAGGGGGATGTTAGAAGGGTCGGCCAGCAGAGGCCGCCCCTTCCAACGCTCCGAGGGTGACCCCTGGCCACAGGGCCTGCGTCCGATGTCCAGAGATGTCTCGGGATGCACAGAGCGGAGGCAGCGCTCAGCGAGCCGCCAAACTCGAGGCCCGGGAGGCTGCACGTGATCGAAGGGCCCCCGGGTCAAACCCAGGACGCCACACGGCTGGCTTTCGGGGGGGGCCAAGGCCCTGGGTGCCACGATGGACACGTGGACGAGCTCACAAGGTCCCCCCAGGCCTCCTGGGCAGAGCGGGGAGCTTTCCTTGTGTCTCAGAATCAACACTGTCTGGCTTCCGAGGCAGAAGAGTGTTGACGGCTAGGCAGCGGGGTGAAGTGACTTGCCCAGGGCCACACAGCTTGAAACCCAGGACCTCTCATCCCTGGGTCTGGCCATCTGGCTGCCCTGAGCAATCTCAACAGGGGTGGCACGAGGCTGGCAGAACACAGACCCGTCAGCGCCGAGGACACATATGGGTCGATCAAGCAACTGGCACATTCTAAGGGTTTGGATGGCACGATCCCAAGTGGGGTGGGGGCAGAGGGGGCCCCCCTTTTCTACCAGCTGTACTCTACAGTCTCATAGCTTCTGGGTTCTCTACAGGTCAGGAAGCCCCAGGGAGGTATGGGGTGCCCATGTGTGTGCGCCCACCACACGACCACCACAGCCCCCCGCTCCCTTGTGCCATCTCGGGGGTCACGAGCCGCCCCTTCCCGTCCCCACCTGTTGACAGTTTGGTTCATGAAGCTGGTCAGAAGGGCCACAGCGTGGAGGAGTTGCTGCCGGACGCTCTGCAGCTGCTCCTGGTGCTCCTTTAGCTTCTCCGTGTTGGGGGGAAGGGGCACGCCGACCCCGCACTCCTGCCAGCCTCTGCTGGGCACGAAGCCTTTGTCATTCTGGAGCTCGCTGATGGTCTGCTGAAGCTGCTGGATCTTGTGCTCATCTCGCTGGCGCTGCAGCTCGAGCTCCCGCTGCCAGCCCTCGGAGCGCGAGACGAGAAGGCGCCTCGTTACACACCCGCTCGGCCCTCGGCCCGAAGCCACCCGCCCCAGCCACCCTCTCTGCAGGCCCTGCCGAGGGAGACGGGACCCGGGAGCCTGGGGGAGGGACTCCAGGGGCACACGGGCAGCCCGGGCAAAGGCCCAGGGGCAGGAGAGGGGAGGCCGGCGAAAGGAACACGGTGGAGAGGCTGGCCTGGCCTCGAGACGCACGGCTCCTGAACAAAGCAGGGTCTGCTGAGGCACGAATGGGCAGCTCTGGGGCAGCCAGGGCTGGACAGAAGGCTACGCACTGGCACAGTCGAGGAGGCCCCGTCGCCTCCCAGCCCACCATACCGAGGGACGGGGAAAATGAGCAGAGACGGACGGTGGACACACAGACACACACAGACACACACACACACACACACACACACACACACACACACACACACACACATATAGACACAGACACAGACAGACAGACACACAGACACAGACACAGAGACACAGACAGACAGACACACACACACACACAGACACACACAGACACAGACACACACCCACACAGACACAGGCACACACAGACACACAGAGACACACACCCACACACAGACACACACAGACACACAGACATAGACACTCAGACACACTCAGACAGACACACACAGACACACTCAGACACACACACACACACACACACAGACACAGGCACACACAGACACACAGAGACACACACCCACACACAGACACACACACAGACACACAGACATAGACACTCAGACACACTCAGACAGACAGACACAGACACACTCAGACACACACACAGACACACAGACATAGACACTCAGACACACTCAGACAGACAGACACAGACACACTCAGACACACACACAGACACACTCAGACACACACACAGACACAGACACAGGCACACACACACAGACACACACACAGACACACACACACACACACAGGCACACACACACACAGACACACATATAGACACAGACACAGACAGACAGACACACAGACACAGACACAGAGACACAGACAGACACAGACAGACACACACACACACACACACAGACACACACAGACACAGACACACACCCACACAGACACAGGCACACACAGACACACAGAGACACACACCCACACACAGACACACACAGACACACAGACATAGACACTCAGACACACTCAGACAGACACACAGACACACTCAGACACACACCCACACACACACACACACAGACACAGGCACACACAGACACACAGAGACACACACCCACACACAGACACACAGACATAGACACTCAGACACACTCAGACAGACAGACACAGACACACTCAGACACACACACAGACACACAGACATAGACACTCAGACACACTCAGACAGACAGACACAGACACACTCAGACACACACACAGACACACTCAGACACACACACAGACACAGACACAGGCACACACACACAGACACACACACACACAGACATAGACAGACACACACAGACACACACCCACACACAGACACACACACACACACACATACAGAGACAGACGAGACAGACAGGCAGACACACACACACACACACACATACAGATACAGACGAGACAGACACACACACACACACACATACAGAGACAGACAGACAGACAGACACACACCCACACACAGACACAGACACACAGACAGACACACACACACACAGACACAGACACACAGACACACTCAGACAGACACACTCAGACACAGACACACTCAGACACACACACACAGACAGACACACACACAGACACAGACAGACACACAGACACAGACACACAGAGACACACACAGACACAGACACACACCCACACACAGACATACACAGACACACACACAGACATACACAGACAGACACACACAGACACAGGCACACACACACAGACACACACAGATACACAGACACACACAGACAGACACACACCCACACACAGACACAGACACACACACAGACACACACACACACTCAGACACAGACACACACACATACAGAGACAGACAGACAGACAGACAGACACACACACACACACACACACACAGCAGGAGAGCCTTTGGAAGCCAAAATGAGAGATGCCATGAGGGCCCTGCACTGGGGGATGCGTAATCAGGGTCAGTGAGGCATCGGGCAGAATAGGATGTCTAAGTGGGCTCTGCCACCCCTGGGGGCCCGGGCCTGACGCTGAAGAACCTCAGACGAGATGAGGGAGCCCCCCGTCTAGACCCAAGTCTGATGAGGCGGGCGATGAAAAAGGGTTCGAGCCAGAAGAGCAAGGAAGTGAATGCTGGCACGAGAAGAGGGACAGTGAGGCCACGATGGCCACGATGTTCTGGTCCTGTTGGTTTTCAAAAGGGAAGAAATACCTGCAAAGGCAGGTCTTGGAAGAAAAACCTGGCAGCAACAGTGGGTTCAAGACGGAAAGAAACCAGGGATGGGGAAAAGCCTGGAGGCTGCGGATGTCCAAGCAGGACCCCCAAGGGGCTCAAAGATGACTCTGAGCCCCAGGATGTAGGGGGACTGTCGTGAGAGGAGGCTGCCCCTAAAGGGAAGGAGCAGAGATCCCAGAGGGCCCCGGGCCCAGGCTGAAGGAGGATGAGAGGCCAGAGACTCCAACAGCCGCAGAACCACCTGGCGTGGGAGCCATGGGCTGGGAGCAGAGCTGGGCCCACTGGCTGACCACTGGCCAAACAAGAATGCGGTGGGACGTTCCACCGAGCTGGAGAAGAAGAAAGGACAAGCATGACCCTGGCAAGTCTGTTATGAGGACGCCAGACCCAATGCCCTGAAGGCCCCAACAAACAGGAGGCAATGACTGCGATGTCCCTGCCCAGCTGACCGCAGCACTACGGACCCAAAGGACAGAGGGAAAAAGGTGGGCACCCGTTCTGTCCCTCCCCCCGGCTGCTGCACCTACTGGACATCCCGAGCCTGCTCCGTCAGATGTCAGAAAGAGATGGGGGGCCCATCAGGAATGTGGGAGAACAGAAGACACCCTGGGGGGGAGAAGAGCCCTGCTGCCAGAGCTCTTGGGGTGGGGGGCACCCCACTCTGCAGGCTTCCTCGGGGAAAGCTCGGGCTCAAGCGTGGACAGACTGGGCCGAGGGGGAGGCCCCAGGCCGTGGGCTAACGCCGGACCCCAGAGGGGCACTGCTGGGGCTTCCAAGTGGAAAGGGCTCGGCCCGACGCTCCAATAAGACAGCTGGATAAACTGAGACCCAGAAGTGCAATCGGTCCAGGGTCCCCCAGCTGATCCCACTAAGGGGCAGGCGCAGGCGCTCTATCCTCAGCAGCCTTCAAGCCCGGCCACGAGAAGGGGAGGGCCCTCAACCTCCATCCCTGCGGTAGCCCCAGCCCTCAGGGACCGCAGCAGGACCATCCCGAGAGAGTGCTCTCCACACTGGAAGCGCCCAACTGTCCTTTCTGCTCCGTCTCCCACAGCACAACTCCCGGCCCTCCCCTCGGCCGCGAGCCTCATCTGGGACTGTCCTCTCCCCTGGCAGGGCCTCCGCCGTGCCCCCTGCCTTCTCCCCTGAGCCCAGCAACCCGTGCCCAGAGCCCCGTGGCTCCGAGCCTCCTCCAGCCCGGGGGAGCCCCAGGGCGGCCCCGGAAGGGCCTGGAGAGCGCCTCAGAGTCAAGGCTCGCCCCCTCTGGCCCCCGTCCCAGCCCGCCTGCGCTCAGGGCCCCCCGGGGGGGGAGGGAGGGGCCGGGGGCCCTCACCAGCCTTTCTTTGTCTTTCTTTCCCCTCTTGCTCTTGTCCTCATCTGCCGAGCCTGCCTCGCGCCTTCTGTCCTTGTCCCTCCTGGCCTCGGGGCCGGCCTCGTCCTTGGGCCCGAGCTGGAGCTGCTCGAGCTCCGCCTGCAGCCTGCCCTGCTTGGCCCTCTCCTCCTCCAGGTAGCGCAGCAGCTCCTGCTTCTGCTTGTGGAGGGCGTCCGCCGAGGCCTGCAGCAGCACACTCACCTCTTTCTCCTTCTTCATCTCCTCGCGGTGCGCCTGCACCTCCAGCTCGAGCTGCTTCTGGGCGGCCAGCGCCTGCTGCCGGGCCTCGTCGAGCAGCACCTGCAGCTCGGCGCCGCGGCCCTTCTCCTCCTTCAGCTTGCGCACGAAGGCCTGCTGCAGCTGCGCCTCCTTCTGCGAGCTCGCCTCGCCCGCGCGCTTGCTCAGCCGCTCCGTGACCAGGCGCTCGTGGCCCAGGGCCTCGGCCAGCTCGGCCGCGTGCGCGCGCTCGGCCTCCAGCGCCCTCTGCAGCTCGCACACCTGCCCGCGCTCCTGGCACAGCAGCGCCTCGCAGCGCGAGTACTCGATCTGCAGCTCCTTCTTGAGGTTCGCCTTCTCCGTCTGCTCGTGCTGGAGGCTCACCGCCAGCTGCCCGTTCTGGCTGCGCTGCTTGTCCAGAGATGCCTGCAGCTCCTGGGGGAGGGGGGGGGTCAGGCACAGGGCCCGCGGGGGCAGGAGGGGGGGGGGGGTCAGGCCATAGAACTCCCCCGGCAGGATGGGGGGGGGGGGTTCAGGCCATAGAACTCCCCTGGCAGGATGGGGGGGTTCACACAGCCCCCCAAGGGGGGAGGAGGGCGTCAGGCCCTCCCCGCACCACAGGCCCCAGCCGCTCGCCCAGCCTTGCCTCAGTTAGCCAGTGGTCTCCTCTGTCCCCGCACCCATCGTGTGTCCAGCCCTGCCTCAGCTCCCCGCACTCGGCCCTTCCCTGGCCCCCGTCTCGCTGGCCCGGAGCCCTCCGGAGCCCTGGCAGCAGCCCCTGCCCACCTCAATGGCCTTGGCCCTCAGTTCGTCCTGCTCCAGGCTGTGCCGCTGCCCTTCCTCCACGAGGGCCTGCAGCTCCTTCCCTCTCTGCTTCTCGCTCTGCAGGGCATCCAAGGCCGCCTTCAGGTCTGTCTCTTGGTTTTCCAGCAGGGATCTGCGTGGAGACGGGGCGGCTGCTAGGGAACCCCAGGGGGACGTGGCTCACGGCACCCCTCCCCCTCTCCTGTCTGCACCCCGACTCTTTTCCGAGATGCCTGGGACTCCCCAAGCCGGGCCCTGATCTCACGGCCTGTGCTAGCCTGCCCCCACCATGGTCTCAGTCTCTCCCCCAAAATCCCTCTCCGTTGGGGGTCTCTGAAGCCCCCCAGGGGATGGGAAGACGCTGCCAAAGCCTTGGGACCAGGAATCCCTTGCCCGGCCATCAGCCCTGCTCAGGCAAAGGGAGCCCCCCAGGCCGAGGCGGGGAGCTCAGGAGGAGGCATCGCCCTCCTCTGGACTCCCCTGAGGCCACCAGGGAGGCCTTCCAAAGCCCCTCTAAAGCACTCCTCTTCGGGCTCCTGGGATCTCGCAGGCCGCCCCCCTCCACGGCTGCCCACAGATCTGCGAGGGAGCCGGAAGCCCGCGGATCCGGGGCCCAGAACAAGGGCGCCGCTCCGCCGGCCTGGGGACGGGGGGCGGAAAGGCACGGGAAGGCAAGTGGGGCTCGGACTGGGGCTCGAGCGGGAGAGCCTGGAGGCGGCGGGATCACGAGCCCCTGTGCGTGCAGGCCCGCACTCTAAAGAGGGCACGAGCGCAGCGCCTGGGACGGACGCACAAAGGGCCCAACTCTTTCTCCCTTCCAGAGGCCTCGCCGGCTCTCGGGCTCGAGGCCGGCAGAACAGAATCACATCCGGCACTTGTGCCGGTGCCAGGGAAGAGTCTCCCGAAGGGGGCCCGCAGGGGCTCTCTCCTGGGAGGCCTGGGTGTCCCTGGGCCTGCCCCTCCGGCCCAGAGCCGCTCAGGCACGTGGAGCCGGTGGCTGCCCCCCTGCGCCTGTCCAGGCGGGCACGCACCTCAGGTGGGCAGCCTCCTTCTGGGCTTCTCTCAGGGCCTGGGCCGCACTCTCCTTCTCTTGCTGGCACTCCTCGAGCTCGGCCTTGAGCTCCTGGCTTGTGTTCTGGGCGGCCAACAGGAGCCTCTGGTTCTCGGTCGCCTTTTCCTGCTCCTCTGTGAGAGTCTTCTGCAAGTCGCTCACGATGCACTTCTCCTGCTCCACTTTATATTCCAGTAATTCCACTGGGGGAGGGAGACGGCCAGCGGCCCGGTCAGGGGAGGCCCTCGGGGGGGGGCCCAGCCGGAGCCCGCGGGGGGGGGGGGGGCCCAGGCTCCGCTGTGCACGCCCCCCCCCCCCCCGGCCGCCCCCGTTACCTACCCTGCCTCCGGAACTGGTACTCCTGCTTGCTGCCGTGGTCCTCGACGTTGGTGAGGGCCTCGTAGAGCTGCTGCAGCTTCTCCTGGTTCTGCAGGTGGGTCATGCGCAGCTGGGCCCGCAGGCCCTGGATCTCGGACAGCAGGCTGCTGCGGTCGGTCAGGTGAAGGTTTTCTAAGGTTCTCTTCTGCAGCTCTCCCTAGGGTGGGGGCAAAGGCGGAGACCCATGAAGGCCGCGGGGCGGGGCGGGGCGGGGCGGGGCGGGGCGGGGCGGGGCGGCCCCACCCACGGAAGGAGCCCCTCCTACCTGCTCCTTGACCACATCCTCCAGCTTCTCTAGCAGGGATCTCTCGTCTCCGGAATCGAGGCTGCACAGCTTGGACTGGAGTTCGATCTTGAGCATGTTGCGCTCCTTTTCCAGGACTTCCTGGACAGCCTGCAGGAACTCGCCTCCCCAGTCAAAGCCTGTGTCAGAAGGTTCCTGGGCCAGAGAAAGGACGGCTCCAGTCCGGTAGCCCAGAGCGGGACCTCCCCGAGCGGCCGGGCGGGCAGCCCAGAGCTCCCTAGCTGGGCAGTCAATGGCTCAGGAAGCTCCTTCAGGGCCCCCTGAAGCCCCCGGAAGTGTGCCCACGGCCTGCTGCCCACCGCCCTCCCTCCCCCCTGACCTTCTCTTCTCCTCGGGCTGGCACTCTGGTGAGGTGCTCCTTGAGGGCCTGCACGGCGTCCAGCAAGCCCTGCCTCTCCTTCTGAAAGCAGTCCGGGGTGGGGGCCGGCAGGGCGCTGCCCAGGTCCGAGGCGGGGGCTTCACACTTGGACAAGACCAGGATCTGCTGGCTCTCGTCACACACCATCTTCAGTAACGCCTACGAGGCAAGCCCAGGGCGGGACGCGTCAGGCGGCCCCCTGGGCCCTCCCACCAGGACAGCCGCAAAGGCAGCTGGCCGGAGGGGCAGCTCCGAGGGGCCCAAGGAGGCCAGAAGCAGCAGGCCGCTCGCGGCCGCTCCCCAGGCTCCTCTGGGCCTGGCCCGTCCGGCCGCCCACACGCAGCCCCCATCCCAGCACGAGCGCAGGAGAGGCAGGCCCGGATCTTCCCGGATGTCCCCGGCCCAAGGCACGTGCCCGCACCCAGGATCCCGCGCCGGGCGCGCCGGGCTGCCTCGGCAGAGCAGCCGCCGCCCTGGCACCTGAGCCTGGCGTTCTGGACCCGGCAGTTCACCGAGGGCAAGCGAGGCGAAGGGCGGCCCCGGCCCAGGGAAGGCAGGGCCCGGACGTCGGGCCTTCTCCGCACCGGCCCACGCCAAGGGGGGCACAAGCTTGAGGCCGCAACTGGGGGCAGAGGCCTCGGCCCTGGCGGCCTCAAAGCGAGACGGTCAAGCGGCCCTTGGGCCGAGGCGAGCCGGGCCAGCTGGGCCCCGTGGCTCAGGTACGCCTCTCTAACACGGGCCTTGCCTTCTACCTATCTATGCAAAGAGGTTTAATAAAGAGCCAGCAGATGGGAGACGAGCGCCAGGCCTGGGGATGGGAGGTTCTGGGTTCAAGTCCGGACTCAAGGTCACCCCCCACCCCCACTCTTCTGCCTTGGAACCACTACCCAGTCTGGGCAGACAGAAGGGAAGGGTTTTAAAAGTCACTGGACGGTTTCTCAACGGAGGCCACGGAGGGGGGGCTAAGTGGGGCATCCATAGGCAGCAGGCCCGGCGCCGCAGGAGCAGCTTTGGAGAGGTCAGGGCTGGAGATCCCTAAGGGAGTCCCACACACAGGAGAAAACCTCTCCCCGGCATCAAGCAAGAAGAAGCTTTAATGTGTGTGTTTGTCTGTTTGGGGGATCCTCACTGGGCATCAGTCACATGACAAAAGTGCAGCAAGGGCGAGGCCATGGGGGTGAAGTGACTTGCCCAGGGTCTCGCAGCTAGGAAGTATCGCGGGGCCTCCTGTCTCTGGGCCCGATTGAGCGTCCAAGGTAAAGAGAAGTCCCCCCGCCCCCGCCAGTCACAGGCCTACCGTTGGCTGACAGGGAGGGGTGCCAGCAGCTACGGGGACGGGCCTCTGCTGATGTCACAATGCCCACCCTCCAGTGACACCGGAGGGGCCCAGGGGCACCCAGGGCACAGCCAAAAGCAGCCCCACTCCTCTGCTGAAAGGAGGGGACGCCTTTCCCTTGTTCGAACAGCGGCTCCGGCCAGGGCCCCATCAGCCTGCACCCCCCTTGCCCGCCCCTTCCCCTTTTTCTGGCACGATCGAGAGCAGCAAGAGTGGGCCCTCCCAGCGCTCCCCTGCCCCAGCCCCCCTCCATGCCCGCCACTAAAGCGCAGCCCTGCCCAGGCCTCCCCCCCGCCTTCTTGAAGAGCAGCTGGGACGCCACCGCGCTTGTGGCGACAAGTCGGTGACATTTTGGAGGACAATCCGACGGGCGGCTGGGCCTCGCCTCGGAGGGAGCCTTCTCGCTCCCCCACATGCTCGGCCTCGGTCTCCCTCTCCTGACCCCCGAGACGTGCACGGTGCTTGCTTCCTAGCTTCTAGCGCTCAGAAGGGGCGCCGTGCCCAGGCCACGGAGGGCCCAAGCCTTCTTCCCCTCCGGATCCTTGGGGCTCCCTGCCGGGGCGCTCTGCAGGCGCCCTTGGCCTAGCAAGGGCTTCCGTCGGGGGAAGCTGCCCAGAGGTCAGGATGGAGCGAGCAGCGCGGCCTGTGAGCGAGAGCCGGGGGACACGGCGCTGGGCGGCCCCCTCCCGGCTCCCGCGCCGGGGGGAGCTCCTCCGGGGGCCGCCCCCACTCACTCACCTTCATCTGTTTGGACTGCATTTCCTTATCCTTGGTGGGTTTCAAGGGCCTCTGAACCATTCCAGGTGGATGGCGAGCCCCGAGGCGAGTGTCAGCAGCTTCTGATCTTTCTGGATCTTGCCTCAGTTTGTCTGGAAGACCGGCACTCCTCTCTACAAGGAGAAGAGAGCCGTGAGCGAGAGCCACGCCAGCTTCCGCGGTCTCTTCCCCGGAGGCCGTGGAGAGCCCCGGCCGCAGCCGCACCGCAGCCGGAGCGCGTCCCGGAGGACCAGGACGCTTCTCGGGAGGTCCCACTGGCCAGCCACCGTAGGATCCCCATTATGACCCAGATGGGGGTGTCCCGCCTGGGGCCCGGACTCCGGGGCCATCCCTCCCCCCACCCCCCAAGCATGCCAGCCTAGAGCGCCCCGACTCACTGTTGTCATGGCCATCGCTCTCCCCACGTTCGCCGGGTGCTGCGGATTCGAGGTGTTCTTGAGAATTGCTTGGTGTTAGGATGAAATCTTCCACATCTTTCTCCTAGCCAAGAGAGAGTTGCACAGTGGTCCCGGGCTGCGCCCCGCTTCTCAAAGCGTGGGGCCCCCGGAAGCATTCCCTGAGGGTCGTTAAAGCCCCAAATGCCCGCTTGGCAAGGAGGGCCAATGCAGTCACTGCCAAGTAGAATTTGAGACAGGCGGGCGGAGTGAGGGGCGATGGGGAGCGTGGCGGGCTTGGAGGCAGGAAGATGCGCCTTCCCGTCTGGCCTGCCACACTCGCTGCGCTGCCCTGGGCAAGTAACGTGGCCCTCTAGGCCTCCGCAAAGGCAAACCCCAGAGGGCCCCCTCGAGAGAGACCCACAGGGCAAGGAAGCAGGGTCCGGCCTCGAGCCGGGCCCCCTCCTCCACACGCCACTTCCTCCGTCCCCCCCGGGGAAAGGCCGCGCCCAGCGCCCTCCCTCTCCTCACGTCTTGGCTGCCACTGCTGACCACCTTTAAACACGCTACATCAGCCATGGGCCCTAGGACCAAATGGGGGCTGACCTGCAGAAAGCTAGTCTTGCCTCCACACCGTGCTGACCAATGGGCTCTGAGCTAGCCTTCAAAGGCTGCTTTCCCAAGCCTCGGCCAGGAGGTGAACTAATAATGGGGCAGGGCTGGGAAAGCTGGGCCGGAGAGGGAGGCCCATCTCCATGGGAACATGCTGACGTCACATGACTGGAGGACGGCCCGGAGGACCGGCCCTCAGGCTCCCTGCTGACAGAGGACGTCTGCCCTGCGGTGGGATGCCTGGGCAGCCAGAGGGCGAGCCAGCCAGCGCAGGACCCAGGGAGGACCTGAACCCGGGCCTCAAGCCCAACTCTGCCCGCTCTGCCAAGCTCCTTTTCCGATCCCTTTTGCGCCTCCGGACCCCGGAGAGAAATCAGGGGACAGAGACGCGTTTCCATTACCGACACCGTGGCTTCCGTGGCACGGCCGGCACGTGGCCGTGCCTTTTCCGTGAGAGACGGCTGAGGGCTTGCTTCCAGGCCCGGGAGAGCAGGGAAAGCCAGGCACCCCGAGGAATCCTGCAGGCCCAAGGACCTCCAGGCCGAGTCAGGGCTCTGCAAGTCAGCGGCTTGGGAGAGGGGCGTCAGGTGGACGCTGGGCAGACGGTCCAGCGTGGAGTCTTTTCGCACGAGCTCCGGGGAGCCCAGCGACGAGGAGTCCATGTCCAAGATGGTATCTCTGAAGTGCTGGACAGCGTCCAGGGGATCCGCGTCCTGCGACGCCTCCTCTGCGCTCCGGGCAGACGGTGGGGAGCCCCGAGCAGACCCTCCAGGAGGGGGAGAGCCTGGGGTTTCCGTGCACGGCGGAGCTCTCTGAGCAGCCACGCAATCTTCAGAGCAGGAGAAGTCGGGGGTTGAGGGGTCGGCGTCCGACGGGCTGCTCAGCCAAGCATCCGGGGTCTTGTCAAGCGTCGGCGTTGGCCCGCCTTGCCCTGGAGGATCTGGGCTCTCAGTGCGGTCGTGCAACGTCCAGGAGTGCTGGAGGACGGTGGAAACGGGGCCCTGAGGAGGAGGGCTCTGGCCGGCCGCCGGCTGGCCCCAGGCGGGCCCCGGCACGTGACTGCCAAGCCTCTGGGGGGGACTCAGTGGCGCGCCGTGACTCAAGACTTGGACGTGGCTGTCCCTGCAGGATATGGAGCGGATGAGGTGATGCAGCTTCTCTTGAATATGCCTCACTTGGGTTATGAGGTCGCCCTTCTGTAGCTGACAGACGTCCACCGGCTTCTGCTGGATCTGCGGACAGAAAAAGGCAGGCAAAGCGTTACAGAGCGGATCCACGAGCGCACCGCTGGCGTGCGGAATGTCGCAAACGGCGCTCTGAGGAGTGCTGCGGAGTCGCCGCCTCCCCGCTAAAGCGGCACAAAGGCAAGCCCCAGGCCTGCAGCTCTTGCCGCAAGGTTTTGCCGTTGCCCTAAGCAAACGGAGATGGAGGCTTCCCTCCTGGAAAAGAACGGCCGCGGAATGAACTTCTTAAAAGCCCGTTCCGGACGGGCAAGCTGGGGAGACCACCACTTCTCTGACCTCCGTCGTCTCCCTGAGCGAGCGCGAGCGAGCGCGAGCTCCAGACACACTGAAGCCTGTCACAGGCTTCTGCTGCAAGCAAAGTTGGGAAATTCAAGAGCACGCCATGAGGCGAACAAGCGGGGCCCAGAAACTCAGCTAATCCTCCTCTTCCCCTCAGCTCAGACCCAAGACATCCCCTAAGGGCAGCAGCAGAAATGAGTGGGAGAAGGAGCTGGCACGGTCCAAGGTCCCTTCGCCTCTTTGCCCCACTCATTTCTTCTGGCCGTCTTTGGGGGCTTCTTCACCGGTGTTCCAGGTTTTCTTAAAGCTAGAACTCCGGCGCTGTAGCCTCTGGTTCTGTTTGGTTCCCGAGTCTTCCCCGAAATGAGATCCCCCGGAAGGGCCCAGCGCCATCACTCTCCCTCCCGGAGGCATGGCTGACAGGACTGCTTGGGCACGCTCGAGGTTCCCCGCGGCTGCCTCCCTTTGGCGCGCTGCCCCTCTCCTACTGTCTCAATTCTCTGTAAAAGAAGTGCCCACGAGGGGGGAGGCCCCCACGGCCTCTCCCCGACACACGGCCTGTGTCCATTCACCCAGAATTCCGTTCACTAGCCCACAGGCCCTGCCTGGTTGGGCCAGTCACAACAGCCTTTGCCTCAGGCCTCTCCTGGGTCCGCACCCACTCATTCGCCCCCACGAGTCTCGGCACGCCTGCTGGGTTCTAGAGTGGCGGGAGCACCAGGCGACAATGAGGCGCCGGCCTAGCAGGCATCCATCCCGAGGCTGTGCGCCCCCGTCGGCACCGGGCGGACAGTGAGGGAGCGAGAAGGGCCCCAGGCCCGAGGAGGAGGGCTAAGGGCCCGAACTCTGTTCCTGTCCCCCAAGTGCTGAGGCCAGGCCAGGACCTGAAGAACTCGAGGGTCGGATTCCCTGTCAGCACCTGCCTCACGGGACTCTGGTGGGGACCAAATGGTCGCAAACCACCAAAAGTTTCATCTAAAAATGGAGAGCCACCACCTGGGTCAAACTTGGAACCTCATGACCAACCCTCAGAAGGAATCCGTGGGTCATGATACGCCCATTTTACAGATGAGGAAAGCGAAGGGACTGGACCAGAACCACGGCCTTCCTGCCTCGATCCGCTCTGCCAAGCCTCTCGTCCCTGGCCTCAGCGGTGCCGCTCGATTAGGAGCTGCCAAAGACAGACGGGCAGGACCCCAAGCTCCTCCAGGGGAGGGCCGATAGCCCCTGTCCTCGGGGAGGGACGCAGCAGAGGCTCAATCAGTGCTGGGCAAAGGGAGGGCCAAGGCTCATCCTGGGCAGTCACAGTGCCCAGGGGAGGAGGGATGTAGAGCCGGGATGAAAGGCCCAGCAGCCAACCACCATCAGCTCGCCCGAAAGCCAGAGGCCCGTGGTGCTGGCGAGGACCGGGCCACAGATGTTAGAGGGAAACGTCAGAGCACCGACAAGGTCTGTTTCCGGAGAGGTCCCTTGCGGGTGGCCAAGGGACGATGGCACTGGGCCAGAAGTTAGGAGGTCCTGGGTTCAGATCTAGCCTCACACACTCTGCTGTGTGACCCGGTTTGCCCAGCCCCTGCTATTCCATGGTACGAGTTGTTCTAAGGCAGAAATAAGGCTTGGAAGAATTCTTTTTAAGCTAGTGCCACGCTGTGCACGAGGAGGAAGATTTCCTCCCTGGGGGCTCCTCCCAGACTGGCATCCCTCCCAGGGTAAAAACAAAAACTGGGGAAACAGTTCAGAGAAGATGGAGGGAGTGCCAAAGAGCTGGCGGGCTCGAAGCATTCACAAATGGCAGCCTTTAGCCATAGACTCTTGGAGGGCACCAGAACTTGGCATTTGAGACCAGGGAGGAGGGGGAGGAGGCGGCCCTGGAGTCAGGAAGATCTGGGTGCAAATGTGACCTGGGACACTGGCTGGCTTGGGTGGCCCTGGGCAGCCACTTTGCCCATCTCCCTCAGCTTCCTCTATTGTACAAGGGGGAGCCCGACTTGTCACGAGGATGGAATGTGATAGAAATAGCCCAAGACCCGCTTGTTGCCCCCAAAGAGGGAGGGCAGGGCCGGCCAGGGCTGAGGGGAGAGGGGCGAGCCTCCTCCAAAGCTCCCGGAGGCCTGGCCTCCAAGGTACCTTCATCCTCGCTACCAGTTTGCTGCGGTCCTCGGCACCCATCTGCATCTTAGCTTTCATAAGGAGTAACTCAGACTCCAGCTGTTCCTGACAGACCGTCAAGACCGAAAGGCCACTTTCCTTGCTCTCGAGGCCTGGCGCTGGGGCGCACAGAGACCGATTCTCCGCTAGGCTCTGGAGCAAACACAAGAACGGAGAGTGCGTTAAGGGCGAGAAATCGGGGCATCGATTCTCACCCCGGAAGAGGAGGGCCAGGACCTGGGCAGGCGGGGTCGGACTACTAGCCTGATCTCTTCTGGCCGGCGCCCTGCTCCCTCGGGTGCCCTCGCTTTGCCCACACCCGGTAGGTGGGCACCCAAGGGCGGCAAACCGCAGTAGGTCCCCCGAGAGCCCATGATCCGGACAGAGGAAGGCTTGCTGGAGACGGTGGGGGACTCCCAAAGGGGGAGTTGAGGCCCAGGCCCAGATGGCAGCATCAGAGCCCAGTGGTCTGTTGCCCAGAAGCGGCCTCGTTGCCCCGCAGATCGGCCAGGCTCCATCAACGATGCCCCCAAAGCCTCTTTAGGACAGAGAAGAGAGCCAGGCCCTCTGAATAAGTGGCCGGAGAGGGAGTCTCCATCTGAGCACAGGCCTGTTACACAGACACCCCTCGGGGCCCCAGCTGCCCGGGCCTCCCTGTGGGGTGCAGGGGCCTTGGCGGCTCTCCCAGGAAGGTTCAGACAGCTGGGCTTCAAGGAATAGAGGAAGTCTGCCAGCTCCCCCTTTGCCCTGTGGCCCTTGCCCCAGGGAGAATGAAGAGGAGCCTGACCTCCGAGGCCTCAGTGACCTACGCAGAGTGGCCACTGGCCTAAAAGGCCTCCCCGCAATAGCCTTTTCCTGCTCAAGGAAGGGGAGGCAAGAGGCAGGTTCAGAAGAAAAGACCCGCCAGAAGGGGCCCACTGCCCCACCCTGGGGCCTAAGCTGGGCCAGGGCGCTGAGCCACCGCCCCAGCCGGCACTCCGGCTGCCTCCCAGGCCCATATCCCAAAGGCCTGTGACCTGTGCCTGCCTTCTCTCGGACAGGACTTCTCTCAAAACAATGCCTACCGGTCCAGGCCCGCCCCTCTGCCCCGGAGGGGCAGCGGTGGACTCCCAGGGCCCTGGGTCCTCGTCAGACTCTTCCTCTGTGGTGGCGGCAGCACAGGACCCTTCCTCAGAGACCCAAATGCCACCGTGACCCTCCTGAGAGGGAGCAGGCGCTCCAGACTGAAGCCACCCAGGCCCCTGCGTCCTGGGCACACGGAAAGCATCCCGCTCCATCAAGTTCTTCTGGACCTGCACTCGGCACTGGGGCCCGCAAGCCTGGTGCTGATCAAGCTCCAGCTGGTAGGTGACCAGCCTCTGGCTGAGGGCCTGCAGCTTCAGGTTCAGGCCAACGCACTGGGCACGAAGCATCTGCAGCTCTGGGGGCTCGTGGGGGCCCGCCGGACGCTTCCTCTCCAGCTCCTTCTCGAGGCGAGAGCACGCCATCACGAGTGTCTCCAGCTCAGCCAAAAGCACGCCTCTTTCTTCGTTCAGAGCCTCCACCTCAGCCTCCTTCTGGCGTGCAGCAGTCTTCCACCGCCGGGCCAGTGCGGCCAGTTTCCTGGCTTCGGCCTCCTTCAGAGTCAGCTGCTGGGCAGAGGCGTCGCGGATGCCCTGCAGCTCCTGCTCGAGGGCAGCCACGCGCAGCCGGAACTGGCTCTCGTCCCGGAGGCGCTGGCCCAGCTCGTCTGGAGGCAGCGGCAGCCTCTCCTCGCGGGCCTGGACAGAGGAGAGACCCTGGGCGAGTTCGCGCTGGAGGTTCTCAGCCTGGGAGCCGTCAGAGTCTCCCTGGCTATCGCTGAGCTCGTGGAGCGCAGGCCCCAGCACAGAGAGCTCCTTCTGGAGCTTCTCAATGACCTCGTGCAGCCGCTCAATCTCTTCGGCCTTGTTCGCTCGGAAGCGCTCGTGATTCTCACACAGGTTGTCGATGATGGCTTTGAGCTCCTCCATTTCGGCGCTTGTGTCCCCCATCACCTGAGTAGAGAGCAGAGCGCACAGGCAGGTTAGGCACGGGCGAGTGCCCTCTTTGGCCCCGCGGGCTCCTAAGGGCTCCCGAGGACAAGGGGATAGAGGGGAGGCCCTCCGGAGCCAAGCCCAGCAAGGGGCTCGGGGAGCCAATGCCGGGAGGTTCCCAGGAGCTGGGCACGCTCCTCAGAGCCAAGGACGGAGAGGAAGAAGAGGCTGCAAAGAAGGCCACGACAGCCAGGAAGGGAAGAAGAAAGGAAGCCGAGAGAAGCAGTGCCCGCAGCCCCATCACCCCAGAACGCCAGCGGCAGGCAAGACCAAGAGCAGGGAGAAGGCCAGGCAGAAAGAAAGGCCGATGAGATCACGGGGGAGAGAGGCCCATTCATTCTCCAGACTCACAAAAAAAAAAAGCCAAGAGTTTTCACGTAGAATCCTGGGTTCACTGCAGAGTTGGGAACAAAAGGAACTGATACGTGGGACAAAGATTTTTTCTTAGCCTCTCAATGATCTTCAAAGAGGAGGCTAAGAAAAACATCTTAGCAACTCAGCAGGGCAGGCTAGGGAGCTCAGTCGATAGAGAACCAGGCCTAGAGCTAGGAGGTCCTGGGCTCCAATCTGGCCTCGGACACATCCTAGTTGTGTGACCCTGGGCAAGTCACTTAATCCCCTTCTGCCTTGGAGCCAAAACATGGTGTTGACTCTAAGACTGAAGGTGAGGGCTGAAAACAGCGTATCTGGAGACTGGGCTGGACAGGCTGGCTCAGTCCTCCACCTCATCAAGACCCTCCGCAAAAGTGCCCTTGGTTGGAGCCCCTGGTTTGTGAGACCAGCAAAAATGACCTCCCAATGAACCCAGGCAGCATTGGGCCCCCCGGAGAAAGCACCCAAAGGCATCAGGCAGGAGGACCGAGATTTACAAAGAATGACCCAAGAAGTGGCATTGCAACAGCTCCACAGGTAGGTGGTTCACAAATGTCCTCCGGGGGACAGATCTGGAGGCAGCAGGACTGGATGGAGCGACACTTCCTTGTCCCAGTTCCCCAGCTCCCTGGGGCACCCCTCCTCCCCGCAGTCCCCAGGAAGGCCAGCGGGGCCCAGAACAGGGCATGGCGCTTTGAGCAAGAGTGGCTCCCCCCCTCCTGCCCCCAACCCCGGGGGGCTTGGCGTGTTCTTCTAGGCCGGAGGAGAGGAGGGCGGTGCCCCGTCTCTGGAGCCTCCCTGTCCGGGGAGCCCGGCGCGGGGTGAGGAGCACAGAAAAGGGTATCACCTGGGCCTCCACCGCATGCGCTACCTCCTGCTGCAATCCCTTAATCTGCTCACTCAAAGAAAGAATCTCCTTCTCTTTGCTGTGCAGAAATGCCTGTGAAAAGCAGAGACAGACAGGGCTGTTGGAGGCGCACCCTCCACGCGAGCCCCTGGCGAGGCGCCCCGGGCACAGTGACAGAGCCCAGAGCAATGCGGACTTGAGGGGATCTGGCGCCAGCCCTGGCCAGGCCTGCAGAAGGACCCTTGCTGGGGAGGCCGGCCCAAGGAGCCAGGCAGCGCACCCCAGGGTCAGAGGGCACGTGGGCCGCAAGGTGCCCAGACCCCTGAGCGAGAACGGGGCCGCCGGAGCTCACTCAGTCCACGGGGGGGGCACCAGGGCCCCCCGTCCAGCCCGCTAGAGACAAGAAGCTGAACACGGGGTCCTCCACCCCGAAGCTTTGCATGTATTGCACTAGCCTTAAGACAAGGGTCTGAGCAGGTGTGCAGCTCAAACATTAGCTTCTCCAGATAGCTCGGCCGCCTTCAAACACCACGTGTGACCTCAAACACTACTAGGCTTCTCCAGACGGAGAACTCCCACCTGTATGATCAGGGCGGCCTAAGCGGTGGGTGCTAACGTCTAGCCAGTCTTGGTCTCCACTGGCCATCCCCCTCCTCCTTCCAGGTCACTCAGAGCCCGCCCATCCCTTTAGGACGCTTGGTCCTGCACGCTACGCTGCCTCCCGACCAAATCCATCTTTAAAGGGAGTCTGTCCTTCTCGAAAGGGCCCTTCATCTCCAGTGGGTCACACCACCAATGGGTCACGTGGCACGAGGCCCACAGCCAGGCTCTCCACTCGTGTCTTGCTGAGACCATCGTCAACCAAGAGCTGAGAAGTGTTTCTCTGAGGAAGCTGTGACTATCTCGCTTTCCCGAGAGCAAGAGGAATTGGAAGCAAGCACGTCCTCGGTGCCCTACGCCTCTCTGGCCAGGGACTCCTCCAGAGCCTTCCTGCTCCTTGCCCTCTGGGCAGCTGCACTCCTCGAGGCCTTCTTTGCCCCCAAGCTGCACTCCCAGCCCTGCTCCCCAGCCTTCTTCTGACTTTAAACTCCTCAGAACAGCACCTGGCACACACAAAGTGCCTAATAAATGTTGACAGACTCCAGGCCAACCTGCTTTTTTAAACCAATTCTCACACCCTTTATGAAATTCAGATTCAGTAAGTGACAAAGCTCATCTATTCTTACTTGGCATGATGAAGCCTGGGAAAGGCCCTCCCTTCCCCAAAGCTACTTAAGCTACCACAGGGTGACCCACCTGGTTTTCCAGTAAAAACAGTCCCAGTTTTCAAGACTCAACTTTCAGGCCTTTTGGGTCAGATGATCCTGGCACGTCACTTAAACCCACTGCCTCACCCAGCCTTGGAGTCAACACTCAGCATTGAGTCCAAGACAAAAGGTGAGGATTTAATAAAAAAGAAAGATTTGTATTTTTGAAACACAATTCAGGTTTTTTTCAAAGGAGGACCTCCTCTGGCCCACTCAAACACACACCCACTGGCACCAGAGGAAAGATTTCTCTTTTCGCCCAGCACCCCTCGCCCTCACCCTCTGGGCTTCACTTCTGTAAATACAAAACAGCACAGGAAATGAGTTCTTCCCCACTGACTTAAGCTCAATGAAGTGCCAGGAGAAACACTGAGCCTGATTTGGGGCAAGCTAAAAGCAGGAATGAATTTTAACATGTACAGAACTTCCTCTTCTCCAAAACAAGAATGAAATCACTTCTGACTGTTTGAGAAGCTGAATCCAAAAGGAAATGAGGATCTGAGCTAGTGATAATCTGGGAGTGGTTTTACTTAAATCAAATGTCATCCAAGAGAATCCGTGGAAAGGCATCATAGCAGAGGAAGTCCAAGAGGCCTGTTTCTTTTTCTGTAAATGAAGAGGCTAGAAGAGTTGAGCAAAGCCCTAAAGAGAGGCCTTGGGGGCAGAGTCAGTAGCAGCAAAAGCCAACTGCTTTGACTACACTTCCATACCAATCTTTAAAAAGGCCCTCAAGATGACAGGAACCCAAACCCAATAGCAAGATAAGAGTCTTAGACCTCTCCCACTGAACACAACTTGAAAGGTAGGCAGGGAGAGAGTAGATTTTCACAGGATTGGGGGGGGGGGGGGGGACCAGAAACAAAACTGTACACAGAGAAGTCCTAGAAGACTACCCCATTCCCCACCTACCACTCTGGGATCTGAGATTAGATGTAGGCCAACTTTGGATCCCAGGAGAGAGGCTGCACCGGCAGAGGAGCACCTCATTGCTAGCATTCAACTGACCTGAGAATTATTGGACTATCTGAAGTCAGGACCAATAAAAAGCCCAGACATCACATTACAAGAAATTATCCAAGAAAACTGCCCTGATATTCTTCAAGAGGGTAAAATAGAGATTGAAAGAATCCACAGATCATTAAATCCTGCATTAAATCCCCAAATGACAAGTCCCAGAAATATTATCGCCAAGTTCAAGAGTTCCCAGGCCAAGGAGAAAATACTGTAAGCAGCTAGAAAGAAAACAATTCAGATATCATGGAACACCAGGCAAATACACAGTATCTTGCAGCTTCCACACTGAAGAATCAAAAGGCTTGGAATATGCTATTTGGGAAGGCAAGAGAACTGAGTCTACAACCAAGAATCACCTATCCATCAAAACTGACTTTATTCTTTCAGGGAAAGTATGGGCATTTAATAAAAGAGAAGCTTTCTGAGCATTCCTGAAGAAAACAGACTTAAATGGAACACTTGATATCCAAGTAACAAAATTCAAGAGAAGCATAAAAAGGTAAATAAGAGAAAAAAATTAAGGAATTCAGTAAGGACAAATTATTTGTATTCCTATATGGAAAGATGATATCTACAACTCCTAAAAATTATCATTATCATAGTAGTTAGAAGCATGCATGGAGGGTGTGGAAGTAAGCTGTTTAGGATGATGTCAAAAAAAACTAGGGGTGAAAAAGAGGATAATACTAAGAGAAATGGGAAGATAGATGTAAAATGGGGTAAATTATATCACATAAAGAGGTGGGAGGGAGACTAATACAATGAAAGGAGGAGGAAAAGGGCAGTGACTGGTAATACTTAAACCTTACTTTCACTGGAATTGGCTCAGAGGGAAGAACAGCCAGATTCATTGGGATACACAATCTTATCTTACCCTATAGAAAAGTAGAAAAGGAATAAAAAGGGAGGTAACAGAAAGGGGAGTGATGTAAGGGTGGGGGGAGGTGTGGAAATGGGTTAAAAGTAAAACATTGGAGGGGAGGGAAAGAGTGAAAGGAGAAAGGGCAAGACTAAAAGAGGAAGCCAAAATGGAGGGGAATGCATAGATGGTAATCATAACCGAAAATAAATGGGATAAACTCACCCATAAAACAGAGGAGTTAGTAGAATGAATTAAAAACCAGGATCCTACCATATGTTGTACATATTGAGGTAGGTAGACACACACAGGGTAAAGGTAAGAGGCTGCAGCAGAATCTATTGGGCTACAACTGAGACAAAGAAGGCAGGAGTAGCAATCATGATCTCAGACAAAGCTAAAGTAAAAATAGATTTGATTAAAAGAGACAAGGAAGGTAATTAGATCTTGATAAAAAGAAATATAGGTAATGAAGAAATATCATATGCAACATATGTACCAAATGGTATAGCATCCAGATTTTTAGAGGAGAAACTAAAAGAGCTTGAGGAAATAGATAGTAAAACTATACTATTGGGGACCTCAACCTTCCCCTACCAAAACTAGATAAATCAAACCAAAAAATAAATAAGGGAAATGAATGAAATTTTAGAAAGATTAGAGTTAATAGAGAGGAGAAAAGTGAAGAGGGATAAAAAGGAATATACCTTCTTTTCAGCAGCACAAGGTACATGTACAAAGACTGACCATGTACTAGGGCATAAAAACATCACAAGCAAATGCAGAAAAGCAGAAATAACAAATGCAACTTAAAGAGAGGCCTGGGTGCATGAATGGCTGGTACAGAGCTCGAATGAGCCTTGGACTGGAAAGAGAACAAAAGGAGCCAATTAGAGGGCAGCAATAAAGGACACTCTATGTGCCCTCAGCCAGTACAAATGAACTTCATCGCAGCTCAGTGGAACAAAGAGATAGTCCTTTCCCTCCAAGAGCTCCCACCCTCACAGGGGAGACACCAAGCAAACCAATATGCCCAATCAAGCTGCATTACTCAGGTTGGATGGGGAGTCATTAACAGTAGGATGGCCTTGGAATGAGATGGGGTTGATGTTTAAAGACAGCAGGGAAGTAAGTGGTCAGAGGAGGAGGGAGAGTGTCCCAGGCCTGGGGGATGGCCAGAGTCCCTAGATCAAGAGGCAGGGAGGAGGGGCTGGGTGAGGAAAGACTTTGAAGACCACTCAGGCAGTTGCAGGGAGGTATTTGGGCAGGAAGATGAAGGAAGGACTGCCTCAAGGCCCCATCAAATGCGGTCAAGGTGGTGTCTCCTGAGTCACCATCCAGAAGACAACAGGGGGACAAGAACATCCTCACAGAATACAAACAGAGAAGGCACTGGGGACTGTCAGTGCGAGTCAGTGAGTCTGCTCTATTCCCACAAAATTCAAGATTTCCTCCTCTGAGAACAGTGCCCAGAAGCTTCTGGAGGGCAGTGTCTGTTTTGGACTCTCCACTTTCTTTGAGCTCTGCTGGCTTAGCGCCAGGCACACTGCTGGCACTCCATAAACACTTGCTGAGTATGGAACACCTGAAAAAGGCCAGGCCAGCCTGAGTTTCTTCAAACAAGGCCACTGTCCTGGTAGACCGGAGCATTCCAGGGGCACATAGGCTAGACGTCTTTTACGAAGCATCTTGCTTGAGTGGCCAGGGACACATGCCTGGGTGCCAAATGAGAGCAAGGTCTGGCAGACTGACAATCACACGGATGGTCAGAGGTCTCTGCTCTTCCACCTACCCCCAACCACGGGCTCTTGCCAACAGCCCAAACATGCCCGTGTCCAGGATGCCCTGAAGCTTTTGCCTTTTGCCTGTCCCAGAAGCCACCATCTGAACTCAATACTTTCGTCTGTCCTTCTCCCTGTACCCCATCTCCTGCTTTCAAGCATCCTTTCCAAACATATTGTCTCATTAAAGTGCTCCCTCTGAGGGCAATCCCAGCATTTCTCTGTTCTCAGCCTTCTGGAGCTCAGCAGGGCCTGACCCAAGTGACCACTTTGTTCTCTCCTCCTGCTAAACTGACCCCGACTACCAAAGTCCAGAGATTTCGGGGGCCACCGGAGGAACAGCAGCATACCTGGAGTCAGGATGTGAGTGCCAATCCTGAGTCAGAAATACTTCCTAGCTGGGTTGCCCTGGACAAGTCACTGAGCCCCCAGTGCCTAGAGTCCTTACCACTCTCGTGCCTTGGAATCGCTACACAGTACTGATTCTAAGAGGCACGGTAGGAGTTTAGAAAGAAGAACTGGGGATGGCTCCTAAGAATAAGCCTTCCAGGCTTAGGAAGAAATGCAAGCTCCCCTCCAGCATCTGGAGGCTTTCCACAGGGACGACCCAGGAGACCTCATCTGCCTGACCCCTGAGGGCGCCCCAAGAAAAAAAGGCAAAGGGAAGGAAGCCCACTGTGGGAGGCGGCCCCTTTGGTTCTCCACCCTCTGCTCAAGCAGAGTGGGCCATGTGAGAGGGAGTGGGGAGCCCTCCTCAGGGCACAAGCAGGGACAAAGGAGGCCGCCGGGACAGGTTTCTCCCGGTGTTCTAAGGCACGCATCACAAGGACAGTCAGAGCTGGGTGGCACAGGGGAGGAAGCAAGGCCTCACATCTGTCCCATGCGGGAAAGGCAGACGGCGCCCTCTCTGCCTTGGAGACCACGGGCTCGGGAAGATGCGTGCTGCAGGAGGCTGCTCATGAGTGCTGCACAGGTGGCAAGCCAGAAACTCCACCTAAGCTGTGAGTTCTAGTCCAAGCAGCTGCACGACTACCAGGCTGCCCCATGGCTGCCCACGGGCCATCTCATTTGTCCGCAGGTGGGACGGCAGGCCCAAAGCGGCTCCCACGGGCTTCCCACAGCTGCCGCCACTCCGCGGGCAACTTGGGCCCTGTCCCTGTTCTCTCCCTCCCTCATGCCCAGCATAGCTGATGTGTCAGCTGGTACTCACCCATCTGCCTGGACCCTAGCGCTGAGGGCCCCGTGCTTGGCAGGAGTCACCCCGGATATCTGCTCCCATCCCTACTGCGGGCTGAATCCAGGCCAACAACCCGGGAGGTTGGCAGTGCCCACCTGCCTAGGAACTGGCCTGCTCACAATTCCCCAGAAAAGGCAGGGCAGAGCCCGCATCTGGCCTCAGCGCCTGCCACTCTTCCCCTCCGAGGGGCTGGCTAGTAGAGAATCAGCGTGCCGCCGTTACACACAGCAGAGGCGGTTTGGTGCCCAGGCTGGCCTGGCTCTGCGGCACGAGAGGCCCTTCTCAGGTTACCTTCAGGTCAGCATTCTCTGCAGAAAGCTCCTGGATGCTGCCGCTGATCTGGCGGTTCTGAAGAGCCAATTCCAAGTTGAGCTGCACAATTTCCTCACTTTTACTCGTCAAATTCTTCTTCAGTTCTCCCAGCTCGTCCTCCAAGTTCTGCACCTAGGACCCAGAAGAACACAGCAGCGTGGTAAAGCAGGGCCTGGAGGGAGCCCCCAAGGGAAAGGGCCTTATTCTGTTCCTGGTGGTCCCTGAGGCTGCACTTGGCCCAGTACTGTAATGTGTCACAGTCGTGTTGAAGCCTCTGCCACGGCCCATCATCAAGACTGGCCATCCCTGAATCAGGGGATCCCAAGGGCTGCGGGCAGACGGGCACCCTCCCCCGTTGCCCACGTCCTGCTCACCTCTCTTGCTTTGAGCTGGAGAGCGGTCTGCTCTGCTCTTAACTGTTCCCTGAGGTCCTCCTCACTTGGGCTGCCCTGAACAGGTTGTAAATGTTTCGCTTCATCCAATTTTGACTGTAATGTGGAAATCTGGATCAAGTTATTCATCTGCTGCTCCTGCAAGGCCTCTTTATCCTGACCAAAGAAGGGAAGGCAGTTGGGAGTTAATGAGGAACCCAGGCCTGTAGGTCAAAGATAGCCAGCCCCATCCAGGCCAGCGCCGACCACTCACCTTCCAGCCGTGCCTATCCACAAGGTACCCAAACCAGCAGATATACCACGAAAGGGCATAAACTGCCAAACATAAACTATACTGGGGAGAATTCTTTGGTAAGATTTGCTAGGAAAATGGGACAGGGAATGGCAGAAATGAGGCTCAGACCAGCATCTGATATTGTATCATTGCTTCAGAACAGACAGAAGCCCTAAATCCTGAGGGCAGCGGCTCGAGGGAAAAAGGGGCCGCTGGGGGCACGGGAAAAGGGGCAGGTTCTCATCCAAGCAAGGCATGCCAGGCAGTTGGGATGGGGACCCAAATAACAGCAGGATGTGAAACTGGAAGGCTTCTGCACAAACAAAATCAGTGCGTCTAGGATAAGAAAGAAGGCGTGGAATATGAAAATAAAACCTGGACACAACCGTGTCTGATGAGGCTTGTGTGTCTAAGCTCCAAAATATATACATAATCGTGGCCGTATATGCACTCACACACACACACACACACGCGACTACCCCATATAAAAGCGGTCAAAGAACACAACTGTGGCGCACTGTTTAGAATGTTCAGATTTATAAAAGACATCTTCATTGGTTTTACTCATTGTTTTTTCTTCTTTTCCTTAAAAATATCATTATATGGGATGGCTTTCTGGGAAGGGGAGAATATAGGAGGAAATCTGTGCAATGTCAAAACAACCAATCAATAAAGCTCTCTTAGGGGCCTGCGCTATGCCAGGCACCCTACTAAGTCCCGGGACGCAAATAGAGACGATCAATCCTTGCCTTGAGGAGATCCGCTCCAACAGGGGAGACGGCAGGCCACCATGCTTACAAAACAAGCTCAGTCAGGATAAAGAATAGCTCAAAGAGGGAAGGCGCCAGGACTGAGGGGCCTCCTGGAGAAGGTGAGATGTTAGGTGGATGGGGGACAGTCAGAGACGATGCCCAGAACCAAGAGACGGGCCAGGGGTCACTGAGCAAGGTGTCCTAGAGGCCTTGGGGAGCCGCAGGGTTACTGGGTGGGAGAAAGGGGCGACATGTGAGCTGGTCCATGATTTCTAAAACCACACTTAGAACTTCTGAAACAGCTACGTCGATCCCTTCCGAGTCCCAGCGGTGTGAGTGCTGGCAGCCACGACCTACCTACAGGTGAGGAAATCAGGGCTCCGAGAGGGGCTCAGTCACGTGGATGTCAAGGGAGCCCAAGCCCTTGCTCAAGAAGCGCGTTCTCCCCACCCTCTCCCAGGGCTTCCAACTCACTGCCTAGACGGCTTGGAGAAGAGCGAATTCTAGAAAGCCATTTCTAAAACTCCATGTGTGTGTGCACACGTCCACACGCGCATGCGCACACGTCCCCCCCAAGGCTGGCCCACGAGCCCCTCTGCTGAGTGCACTTAAACAGGCACCTCATGCCACGAAAGAATCAGCGGACGGCCTTCGGGGACTGACCGAGGGCGCGTGGGGGAGATGCGATCAGGAACCTGAGCCGGACAGTTGGGCTGGGAGAAATGAGGCCCCAGAGGATGCTCGTGAAGTGAGCGGCAGCGTCTCACCTCCATGCCCTCTGTAGGCAGCCACACACACTCGACAGGAAGACGAAAAGCTCTGAACAAAAGCCACACGGCTGACCGATTTACAAACACTAAAGGGCGAGCGTAAAGGACAGCGTGCACCCAGCCCTGCCTAAGTCTGTAAAGCTTCCACAACTAGAACTATTCCAGACCTCCTGAAGTACGTCCTGATTGATCTCAGCACAGGAACAGGCCCTAGGGCACCCTTGGGGCACTTTCCTATCCGAGGTGAGCACACCTGACGTCCTTCAGACCCTGGAATGTCCAGGAGAGAAAGAATTCTGCACGTGTGGCGCCCCGGTCCATGACAGAACCGAAGAACCCCCATTCCAAGAGACTCAACTGATAACACTTGTGTCCAGCACTCACTCTAGGTGCCTCGAGCCCATTCATTCCAGTGATAAGAACGACAGATGTATTTACCTGTCTCAATTCTTTTCCAATTTTCTTCTGTTTTTCCAATTCTTCCTCAAGCCAGCTCACTTTTTTCCGGATTTCCGCATTAGCATCCTCTAGGTTTTTGATTTCATCTTTTTGGGCTAGGAGTTGTCTTTCTGCCAGCTCTTTCTTTATAACCAACTCATTTAATTCATCTATTTTTTCTCTTAATTGTCTTTGTAAAGATTCAACCTGAAAAAGCAAAGGGCGTATATTTTTTTCAGTTCCAGAAGCAGAGATGCACCTCTTCACATTTATAAGTAATTGCTGCCGACGCAGAAAAGTTCATCTTTTACATTTGGAAGGAGTTCTCCTCCGTTCTCCTTATATACTCTGCATAAACAAACTCCAAATCTCCTTTGGAAAGATTAAAAGCCGTCTGTTTCTTTCTGAAACCCCTTCCCTACCTTTTGTCTTAGTATCAATCCTAAGAGCGGCAAGGGCAAAGCAATCCGGGGAAAGTGACTTGCCCAGGATCACAGCTAGGATATGCCTGAGGTCGGAGGTGAACGAACCCAGATCCTTCTGTTAGGTCTGGTGCTCTTTCCACTGTGTTACCTAACTGCCCTATAAGCCCTTTAATTTCACACAAGGAAACTGAGGCTGAGACATAAGGGTCACAAAGTTTGATGAGGAGCAACGGCAGAATTTGAATACAGATTCTGACTCCAAGGTCAGTGCTCTTCTCCACTCTAATGGGACAAGAAATCCCAACAAAACCCAACTGACTTCTCTCCCAAGGAAGAGATCGAACTCTAATTGCCAGGAAGACTGCATCAGTTAGAAGAATGAAAAAAGAAACCCAAGCTTCCATTCGGCGTGTCTGTGAGTATGTCAGCCCTTCTAAACTCGGGAATTCTTAACTTGGGGTCCAAGGACTTGGGCTTTGAAAGAACCACAAGGGCCATTCGATCGGATGATCCCCTCCTAACTGCCAACAGCTTATCGGAAGCACGGAGGCTCCCCCAGACGGCCAAGGGGCTCCAGGCTCCAGGAAAGGCCAAAGCTGCCATCGGATGAAGGGAGGAGTGTTCACAAGTGAATTACAGTGTCAGGAAGGGAAAGGCTGAGCTGCCCCTTCCGGGAGCCTCCCACAGGCAGGACATGAAACTCTTCCAGGCGCGCTAAGGATGAGTCTTGGTCGAAGGAGCAGCCCCCTAACAGAGCCTCCGCCAATAATCGTTACGGATTCTTGGGGGTTAAGGGAAAGGGTGTCCGTGACATAGTGGATGCACTCATTTGACATGTGGAACTGCAGGGCCAAAGCCCTCTGAGAAAGCTCCCTTGGCCCCACTAACCTTCCACCAAAAACCCAAAGTAGTTCTATTTCCAAAGCCCGACACCCACTGGGTGACGACATCCCCAGACTTTTCCCTACTGCTCCGCTTCCTCAAGCTCCCAAGGCTTTGGCCCTACGGCGTCGGCAGATGGTACCGTGAATGACTCCCCGCGAATGGGATTTCAAGGGAGAAGCCGATGCTGTGGCTCATGCCTGGCAGGGAGCGGGGGTAGTGTCAGCGTTGCCCACACAGGGTTCAGGTAGAGTGAGGAGGATGCAGAGTTCCAGCAGAGATGAAGGCAATGAGAATGGGGACATTAGCCAAAGAAGGCGGGGGCAGCGCTAGGGAGCAAGGAGGAGGCGCTGGGCACGGCGAAAGTAGACGAAGCCAAGCAGAAACCCAAACCAGGAAACGAGCGGGCTGAGGAGACCGAGAGGCTCTCTGCCAAGCGGAGGGGGCGGGGAACCCAGAGCCCGCCCTCGTTATCCATACCTCAGGATTCAACTCAAAGCTCTGCCACGTTCACGATTGTGGAAAGAAAAAAGAGAGAGATCATTGGAGGCACCGGCCCGTCCGTCCGTCCGTCCGTCCGCCCGCCCTCCCTCCCTCCCGACGCCTCTCACCTCGCTGTCCCAAGGCTCTCCCCAAGGCTGGCTCTTGGGCGGCTGCTGCTTCAGCTGCTCCTCGAGCTTCTGGATTTCCTGCTGAAACTCATCCCGCTCGTGCTCCCGTTCGATTGCTTGCTCCTGTCAGCAGAGGAAAGAGGGAGCTGCCTTCAGTCACTCACCTCAAAGGGCAACCTTGAGCAGCGCTCCGTGTGTGAGTGGAGAAACCGGCTCTAAAATGAGGCAGAAGATTCCAAGTCTCCATTTGTGAGCACTGACAATCTGAGGCCACGAGGCCTGAGAGGGGGCTGGTCGAGGAGATGCCTTGATGAGCACTAGGGCCGAGTCTGCACACTGGATGCGGATGATAAGGCGAAAGCCTGGGAATCATCAACTGTGAACACTGCCGCTGCTTCTTTCCAGGGGCACAAGGAACTCGGATGGGGCAGGCATCACGCTGGGCTTCCCCAAACCTAGCAAGCACGGTGGGGCTTTCGGATCTGGGGAACCGAGGCTGCCTTCCCGGGGCTCTTGGCCTCGAAGCATCATTTGAAAGGCCGCTTGGGGGCCCAGAGCTGCCCCTCCCCCTGGGCCCCCGATTCAGTAAGCTCTGAGGACACAGGAGCCTATTCGGGCTGCCCAAAGTCCATGAGCCACACAAATCAACAAGTTCCCCATTGCCTGCCCCAGGAAATCTCATTCATAACCTCTGCTTCTCACTTGCCTCCAAAGACATTCAGGCCCCCCAGTCTGCTGGGCCAGGAACAACCCAGCTAGAGTCCTTTCCCAGCAAGCCCATCTCTCCTCCAGAGGGAGGGAGGGAGGGAGGGAGGGAGGGAGGGAAGGAGGGAGGAAGAGAAGAAGGAAGGAAGGGAGGGAAGGGGAAGGGGAAGGGGAAGGGGAAGGGGAAGGGGAAGGGGAAGGGGAAGGGGAAGGGGAAGGGGAAGGGGAAGGGAAGGAGGGAGGGAGGGAGGGAGGGAGGGAGGGAGGGAAGGAGGGAGGGAGGGAGGGAAGGAGGGAGGGAGGGAGGGAGGGAGGGAGGGAGGGAGGAAGAGAAGGAACGGAGGGAGGGAGGAAGAGAAGAAGGAAGGAAGGGAGGGAGGGAGAAAGGGAGGGAGAAAGGGAGGGAGGGAGGGGGGAGGGAGGGAGGAAGGGAAGGAGGAAGGGAGGAAGAGAAGGAAGGGAGGGAGGGAGGGAGGGATGGAGGGAGGGGGGAGGGAGGGAGGAAGGGAGGGAGGAAGAAAAGAAGGAAGGAAGGAAGGGAGGGAGGGAGGGAGGAAGAGAAGAAGGAAGGAAGGGAAGGAGGAAGGGAGGGAGGGAGGGAGGCAGGCAGACAGGCAGGCAGGCAGGCAGGGAGGGAGGGAGGGAGGGAGGGAGGGGGGACAATCAGTAGAGCAGGTCAATCGGCCATGGGTTGGGAAGATGCCTCTGTGAGGTTGCTGGGTTGTTGAGGGGCCAAAGCTCTTCCTTACATCCATGAACTGGCGCTGGTTGCGGAGGTGCTTGTCCAGGGAGACGATCTGCTGCCTGAGGTCCTGGATCTCGGCAGCCTGCCGAACAAGCTCCTGCTGCTGCGGAAGCTGCTCTTCCACCTCGAGCTCCAAGGCCCTGAGGTGAGAGCGCAGGCTGGCACAGTCCTTCTCCGACTGCTGCCTAGTCTCCGCCTGTTCTCGGACCAGGTGCTCCACTTCCTTGCGTAAAGCTGAGACAAGAAAAGAAGCGCAGACATTTCAGAGAAACAAAGTGCGCACGGTTCTTTCGGGGACGCTGTCCTTCAGAAGCAGCATGAGTGCGCATGGGCGCACACCTCGGTAGCTCGCCCAGGCAGAGGCAAGTGCAGGCTGCCCAAACTCTCTAGCGCACAGGTGAACGCACACAAGCAGTTTTGGAGACAAAGAAGCCATCCCAAAAGGAGCAAAGCTACTGGCTGTGAAGATTAAATTGAACTCTCCCCTGATTACAACAAGGAAATTGATTAGCTCGCCCTTACTTGTGAAGATTGAATTGTAGCCCCTGCCTATTTTTAGATTTAGTCACCAAAAGTGTAAACACCCCATTTCACACATTAAGTGGGAGGTCTGTGACCCACGTGTGAAATGGCGGGTGACGAATCAAAACCACCTGACCACCCCTGGGCAGCCCTAAAAGTAAAAGCATCAACAGCGATTGGTAGATGTAAAAATTAGGGGAAGTGACGCCTTTGCCGGAGTGGAACCTCCTGGGAGAGAGAGTTCTGCTGGGAGCTCTGCTGGGAGTGGAGGTTGATAAAGAATCTGGACTGGACGGACACGTGGCGAGTGAAAAGCTCACTCTGAACTGCTGGTTTCCTCCTGAAGAGTCGGGCCTCAGGAAAGACCCATCCTCTTGAGAGACTTCCCCGAGGCCAGCTGATACAACGTCTCCCTCAGCCGAGAGTAAATATTTGACTTAGTGCTCAGGCTAGACATCTTATCCTCTCCCCTCCCTGATTTCCTTCTTCTTTCTGCTCTCTATTTTGTACATAAATTGTAATAGATCTTTTGGGAATTAATTCAAGTCCTGGTGACCACTCTTAAATAATCAAGTCCAACTCTTTAAAAAATAACCCCTTTTCCCTTCACGCAACTCAGGGTCTTGTGGAAACAGCCCAAGAGAACCAGCCTAGGAATGTTGCCTTGGATCCTTGGGTTCTCTGGGCCTTAGTCCTCTCATCTGGTAAATGGGGAGAGGGGGCAAAGGGGGCAGAGGTTTAGATGAGAAGATTTCCAGGGTCAATTCTAGTTCTGCAGTGCTAGGGAGCAGTTCTTCACAGAATTGTGAATACAGAATGAATCCTGTGTGTGGGATGTAAGGCAAAAGAAGGGTAAGGGCTAGGCAGCGGGGGTTAAGTGACTTGCCCAGGGTCATACAGGCAGGAAGTGTCTGAGGCCACATTTGAACCCAGGACCTCCCATCTCAAGACCTGACTCTCAATCCACCGAGCCATCTAGCTGCCCCACCACACACACCCTGGGATTCTTAATGATATGGCAGGAAAGCATCTTCTCAAATAAGCTACTTTCCTCTCAAGAATTCAAAGCCAGATGCAGATCCCAAAGCACATCCTTCTCTGTATTCAAATGACAGATATCGAATAAGCTCTGAATCTGCAGAGAGCTCAGGGTTGGCTTCCAGGCTCATAATCACCAACAGAAATAGATTTTAATAGGGAAAAGGATGGGACCTAGTGGAGACCTAGGAGACCTAGTGGCTCCTAGGCCTGCCTCTGGCTTGAACCTGGCTCCAGGTCTGACCAGGATCAGTCATTTAGACCCTCTCGAGCGGTTCCAGGTGGGAGGGGGGGCAGCTGGAGCAAACGGGCTTCAAGATACCCGCCGGTCCTTTCGTTTAGGAGGCGGCCCCTTTGGAGCTAAACAGCATCAGGTTTTTCAAAAGAGCAACAACAGCTTCTTGTCTCTGATAATACAATTCTAATACCCCTGCCAGGTTTCTGGCTAGACCCTTTGGGCCAAGGGCACAGCCTTCAGAACGTCGCACTGGGCAGCAAGGGCACGGAAGAACTCTGGCATTCATTCCCCTTCTGCTCTGTGGTCTCAGGATCGTGTGGCACTCTCGTGTCATATAAATCCGCCAGACGGCAGTCCAAGATTCCCACCCAGAACCGAGCACCCACAGTGCAGGACCCAGAGCAAGGGCACCCTCCCATCTCTCTAGAGCCAGTCGTGGCAGCCGCTGTGAGCCCCATTTGTTAAGTCCCGGATAGTGGCAGGCAGCTGGTGCCTGTGCAGCGCTATAAAAAGCTCAGCATTTCTCGTGACCCAGTGGTGGGGGTCAGCCGAGGATTCGCCACACTCACCCCTCGGTCAGTTTGCTCCTGCTCTGGCTCAGGCCGTCCTGACCCAGCAACACTTGTCAAATGCAGCCGCTTGCAGTCAGGGTCTCTTGGGCCCACCCTCCTGTCCCCCTCCTGGCATCCATGCCAGGCCTGGCCCCCAGAGTAGCCTAATAAAGGTCTCCTTGTTAGGTGCAATGCCAAGATGGCCACACACACACACACATGCTCAGGCACACACACGCTCTCCCCATTATTCAAGATAAAACTGAAAGACAGAAAGGACTCGGGTGTGAAGAGACAAAAGCACTTCCAAGGTCCCCTGTGCCCCGCGCGAAACGGGCTCCTACCTGCAGAGCTCACCAGGGGAGCTCGCCCCCGAAGTCTGCTCTTGGGGCCCGGCACACGCCTCCACTCCGAGCAAACACACATCAAGATCTCCTTGGACCGAACGTCAAAGTCGGCCAACAGCTGCCACTGTCAGTCACTTGGCTGGGCTGGGGCCCAGGGCCGGCTCTGGCTCACTGGCGCTGCCAGGGCCTGGCTGTGCCTAGGCAGTTATGCCTGCCCCTGGCCCTAGTCAAGTGGCCCGCTTCACAAAAAGGCAAGAATCCGGTTTGGGGAAACAAGCCAAACCATTCACGCTTCCTGAGGCAAAAGCTGGCCCGAGTCCTTTCCCTCCTCGGTGGCTCGCCCGCTCACTCACTCGCACCCCAAGCTCAAGGAGTGAGCAGCCCCAAGAAGCCATACAAACCTGGGTGCTCTGGGGCTACGGGCCCAACGGGAACGCCTAGGATGGATGGAAACGTGCATGTGTTCACAGACAGAAGGACCTGAGCGAGGGGCCCCGGAAGGGACAGCTCGGACCAGCCGGACTCCAATCTGCTTCCCAGGGGTCTCCCTGGAGGGAGTGGAAGCCACCTGAAGGGAGGGCCGTGCCTCCCTGCTCTCTGATCCACCGGCACTTACCGCGCCTGAGAAGGGGGGTGAAGCCACTTCCTAAACAGGGGGACGTGCTTAAACACATGCCCAGGCAGGGCAAGGTAGCCAGAGGCACCTGGCCAGTGGCAAAGCTTTTCAACGATGTGGCCAGCTCTCTGGCCAGCAGGAGCGATGAGGGCTCCCACACCCTCAGCATCGGGGACTTTGGTTGTTCGTCATGAGGAACGGGAGGCTGGATCCTCTTGAGAATCCGGGAGCCAACCACGGCCCATGCCACAGCTGCCCTTTCTTGGGGGCCTGGGGACCCAGCTGTCCTGCCCCAGGCTAAGGTGGAAACCTGTCAAGGAGATCTGGAGAGGCCTTAACGTCCTCCAAACGGAGGACGTCTCATGAGGCAGCGCGCGCGGGCTTCAGACACGAGGGATCTGCTCCTCGGAAACAGCCCTGCAGGAGTCAGAACCACCCACATTGGGAACCAGAAAAGGGTGTTTTGGCTCAAGTGAGGAATGTCCTCCAGGAGGAGGAAGAGGAAGAGCGAGAGTGCACCGAGCCCGACGCCGACATCTACTGATGCGTCGGGACCCCAGAACCTGATGACGCGTGAGTTTATTCCGTCAAGACACCCCACGTTCCTGGACAGCCCTCCCAGAGCAGACCCCATGCCCTCCTCCGACACGGCAGCCATCCCCTCCTACCGGCAGCTTTTTCTTCCGCCTCCACGATCAGCATCTCCTTCTGCCTCAACAACAGGTTCTGCTCCTCCTTCAGTTTAGCCTGTTCTCGGGTCAGTGCCTGGAACTGGGCCTTCAGGTTCTCCAGCTCCACAGCCAGGCGATGCTCCGACTCCTCCTTCTGAGCGAGGGCCTCTTCCAGGGCAGCTTTCTCGGCTCTGTACCCCTCCGCGAGACCTGCCAGAGGGAATGCCCAAGGGCGGACGTGAGGGGACGACGAAGCACGCCAACCGCACGAGCCCCTGGAAAGCTGACTCACCCTCCGCTTTATGGAGCTCCACGGCCAGCTGATTCTTGGCAGCGCTCTCTTGGTTCAGACAGTCCATCAGCTCCTGGTGCTGTCTCGCCACCTGGGCCGTCTCCTCGTTTTTACGGTTAAACTCTTTCTCGAAGCGAGCGTGGCGTTCTCGGGTCTCCTCCAGCTATTTTATTAGGGAACATGGGAGTCAGAGGATCACTGTCCACAAGGACAGTGTCCAGGCTCCGAGGCCCTCCCACACCCCCATTTCTCCATGACCTCCAGCAGAGCCTGGGCCCTTTGTCCTTTCCCTCACTTCCCAAGAGACCTGCCTCCCCTCAGGGCACACACCTCCTCCACTCCCCCGGCCCTCTGAGACAGGGGCTCCAGGGTATGAACCCCCTAAGACCCTGGGACTCCAGTTTTCCCTTTCATTCCATGTCAGGCGGCCAGATGATGACATGTTGGGATTGTTGGGGGGGGGGGAACCCTGGAATGGCTTTAGTCTAGGTCCTGAGGAGCCCCCAACAGTGCACCCTCTCAATGCCTCCTGCTCCCAGTGACGCCGCATGCGTCAGGACAGGAAAACTCCCAAGGTCTCAGAATGGCACAAGCTTCCAAGCTGCAAGGTCTGAACATGGCTCCGCTAAACTTCTGGTTCTTTTTCACTGTCCTTCCTTGGACCTCCAGTCTCACGGCTCACCCCAATTACCCCAGTCTGAGTCCATTACCCTGCCTTCCTCTGCCCCCAAAGCCCGTGCTCAATTATTTGGATGTCCCAATACCCATTACTCTGTAATAGGCTCTTAGTGACCACCTCCAAAGCTTTGTCAGTACTGACCAACAAGGGGCAGCACGGAGACCTCAGAGTGCACTTCGATTTTCCCTCAGAACAACCATGTGGGTGAGTGAAAAAGGCTGACTCCCTTGCCTGGCTTTTCTATTCTCCGGAGAGGCCCCTTATCTTGGAGGAGGCCTCTGTAGTAAATATCTACTCTCTCTCATTTCCTTACGTTCACTCTTTCTTTCCATTTTATAAATAAATTGCTATAAAGTCATTCTGACTTGAGAAATCATTTCTGGTGAGCACACTCTTAGAAATCTAGTCCAACACTTCAATTTTTAAACCTTCGCTGCGGCATCCTTCTTCTCAAGGCTCGAAACCATTGATCCACTTAAGCACAAGCTGTCTGCAGACCCCTCAAGAAGGTCCATGAGCAGACCCAGAGCCCCAAAGAGAGGGGCCCTTTCCTCTGCCCTCTGGCTGGGACTCTACCACGTGCCACAGTGCTCTGTTTACTAACTCTGGTGTACACTCCCCAGGTCACAGAGAACACTCTACTTCTTTTGTACTAGCTCTGAAAACTCTACAAAGGGAGAGCCCAGGTCTCATCTCCACTGTCCCTCCCCAATGCCTTGCAGTATACTTCTCCAGATATGGTGAGTGTGTAAGAAACATGACTGACAAATAAATGGGCCATCTGTGAACTAAGCTTGACCCCCAACTAGGGACAAGACCCAGGCAGAGGCAAAAGAAAAGTTGCAGGGCTCTTTGTGGTGGCAAAAAATGGCAAATGAGGGGCTGCCCTTCAATTGGGGAATGGATGAACAAATTGTGGTATGTGTTGGGGATGGAATACTATTGGGCTAAAAGGAATGATGAAGTGGAGGGATTCCATGTGAACTGGGACGACCTCAATGAACTGATGCAGAGTGAGAGGAGCAGAACCAGGAGAACAATGTATACAGATTGATACATTGTAGCATGATTGAATGTAACTGACTTTGCTACTAGCAACAATGCAATGATCCAGGACAATTCTGAGATACTTATGAGAAAGATGCTCTCCACATCCAGAGAAAGAACTGTGGGAGCAGAAACGCAAAGAAAAACACCTGCTTGATCACATGGGTCAATGGGGATAGGATTGTGGATGTAGACTTCAATGATCCCCCCAGTGCATATCAATAATATGGAAATAGGTCTTGATCAATGACACATATAAAACCCAGTGGAATTGCTCGTTGACTATGGGAGGGGGATGGAGGAAGGGATGGGAAAGAACATGAATCTTGTAACTATGGAAAAATATTCTTAATTAATTAATTAAAAATGTCCAAAACTTAAAAAAAAAAAAGAAAAGCAGGAGGAAAATGAGCTTTAATCAGAACTCCGGTTGGCAGTGGCAAACTGCTGACCTTCAGAGAGGATGGGAAGAAGAGAATTTCAAACCAAATAAATGCAAAGACCTCTCTGTGCAATTGGAAACCAGCCAATGAAACAAGTGGAAAACAGGACTGCAGACCCGCAGCAGCACTGGAGAAAAGGATCCACTGTGCTTCCTCTGGACAATGAAGAAACAAGGGAGTGGGAGCCCATCCTCCCTCTGGAGGGCTCAGCAGGAGGCTGCACAGAGACTGGTCTAAGCTTACTCACTTGCTTGTTGGAGTCCAGGGTCATCTCTAATAGGTTGTCCACAGCTGCACCCAGACTCTGATAGATTCTTCTGATGGGCTGCTCACACTCCACTGTAACTTCTGGACTCAGAAAGAAGCTCTCCCGGACATGACAACTGATGTCATTCCCAGGAAGCAACGTCTCATCACATTCAGGAAGCAACGTCTCATCACATTCGGGCATGGTCTGATCAAAGTCCAGGGGGGGAATGGGACCTTCAGGGGACATGTCCCCAGGCAGCTGGCCTACAATGCAAGATACAAGAGCATAAATGCAAGGGACACAGCTCCAGGGTGGGACCCTCACTGGCCCTTACAGAAGAGACCAAGCAAAGGCAGGAGCTCCCTGCCCAGGCTCCCTCCCCCAAGGGTTACCTGACAAAGAGTAGCACAAGGGCCTTCAGTGGCCCGAGGGACCAAATGTGGGCAACTGGGGGGGGGCTCAGTGGATTGAGAGCCAGGTCTAGAGAAAGGATGTCCTGGGTTCAAATTCTGCCTCAGACACATCTTAGCTGTGTGATCCTGGGTAAGTCACTTAACCCAATTGCCTGGCACTTACTGGTCTTCTACCTTAGAACCAATACACAGTACTGATTCTAAGATGGAAGATAAGAGTCTTAATAAATAAATATGGAGAAAAACCTGAGAACCAAAAGCAAGGCCGCACACATTAAAGAAAAGACCCTCAGTCACACCTTGTACCAAGTGATGAATCTCAGATGATACATGGTTTGACTTAATGCCAGGGATAAAAGCTCTTGCCCAAAGGTCTCTCAGATGGCAGTACCAAGTCTGGGAAATTACCTTCCAGGAAGAAGCCTTAGAGAACCCCTCACTATAGATGAGGGCCCTGAGGCCTGCAGAAGGGAAGGTGTGATAATCCAGTGCCAACACTGGATTCCAACCCAGCTCCTCCAGCCTCCAACCCACTGTTCTCTCTCTGGGCTCCCTCTCGAGAGCATCTGTTAGTGGTAAAATGAGGCAGAAGCTACAGAGCCAAATGTAATATGCAGGGGCACTTCTGCTCAAGAAGAGACCAGGAAGAAAGCCATGCTAGGCCCCTGCAGGGCAGCTCTCTGGCAGTGGGAAGCAGCCTGTGCTAAGCCCGAGCCACACAGCACTGTAACTCACACGCGCCCTGGGCCAACTGTCCTGGCGTCCCCATGGGTCTGCTTTCTTTGCTCAAGGAATCCTCATCCAGACAGATCCCAATCCTCTTACTGATCTGGCTCCTCATGGCGATGGTGGCTTTCAGGGTGTCCCCAAACAGACTCAGAAGCCACTGATTGGTTTCCTGCAGTGTTTTCCTAAGACAAAGCACAGAAGACAGCATTCTGAAGTAAAGCTGGTACCCTCGAGGGGGCTTCTGAAAGCCAGAGAAGAACCCCAGGCCATGCCTATCCTGGGGATCCTCAGCCATTTTTGAGGTGCAGGCAGACCAGGGAAACCTTGGAGGCCCCAGCTAGAGCAAAGGCTTCCTTTACCACTTTCCATTAGCCTTCTTTCAGGAAAATCTTGGCTGGAGAAAGGGAAGAACCCAAAACATCAGTAGTGCTTCTTCACTGCAATCCTGAACACTGGGAGAGAATTTATTCTTGGGATCTCTTTTTAAGAGGGAAATGATTTTTTTCCCATGAAAAATTTGAAGAGAAAATCTTTGAGCACAAAAATGTTGATGTGCTAAGCTTGTGTTGGTGAACCTATGGAACAAGTGCCAGAGGGGGCTGCTGCCCTCCCCCTCTCTACCACACCTGAGGACAATTCTCCCATCACCTGCCCCTCTGCCCAGAAGCCCAATGGGAGCACTTCCTCCCTCCCCTGTTTAGGGTAAGGCAGAGGGCTCACATGCGGTGTGAGAGAGCAGTTTGGGTTCTCATTCTCTAAAAGGTTTGCCATCACTGCACTGGGCAGATGGCACCAAAAAAGTCTGTTTGGTGCATGGAGCTATCTGCTAGACTCCCAGCCTCCCTGGGGCCTCTTGCAATGTGGTCATATGCTGTCTTGAGGGTCACTAACTCCCGCAGTGAAACAGACCCTCCCCAGTTGCATCAGGGGCACCTTTGAGGCATGCCTAAAGCATGTCCAGTAACTCACATGAGTGTCTGCAGGCCGGGCAGGACAGGAGTCCTGATGCTCAGTGGGCATCCAGCATTCTGGCACTCGGTCTTGTCTTGCTACACTGACATTGCTTTTCTCAGGCCTTGCTGAAAGGGTGCCCAGGGACTAGCTCTTAGCCAGGGGGTGAGGCAGAAGGGGTCTCCCCAGTCTCGAACATTGTGTCACCCCTCTGAGAGGGTCAGGCATACTGAATCCATGACCTCATCCAGGAAGTGTTGTACAAAGCCAAAGGCCAACACACTTCTGAGCAATGCACCTGCATTTGTGGAGTAAAACGTGGGCGAGAGACGAGGCCTCGGCACTCTTCTGCTCCCAAGTTACGAGGCGGCAGCTGCCCGCACCCATCACTCTCCAGGTTCCTTCTGGATCCAGGACAGAGTTGTGGCCTCTGGGCTCTGACGCAAGACTTGAGAGAGTGAATGCTCCCACCCAGTGGGTATCTCAGCTCCCAGAAACAGCTCATATCACTGAGGCTCCTAATCTGTGCCCAGGCTCGTTGAGAAGGACGCTCAAGAGGACAACATAGTCCAGCAGATCTAACAGGGATTGTCTGCATCTGCGCACCCAACCCCACCCACTCAGGCCATGGTCCTGGGCGAGCTCTGCTCCGGTGTGAGCCTGGCTTGGTTACCGGTTCCGGCATCGCAGACCTGCACTGCTTGTCTCACTGGTCTCTTCTTAACTCCGGTTTTACAATTTATCCACTTGGACTCTGATACATGGCTCTATCCTTTGGGTCTTCACGGTTCTGTGGCCTCAACACACACACACACACACACACACACACACACACACACACGAGTCCAGCCCAAAACACCAAGCCTGTTCTTTCCACGCTTTATGCCAACGAAGCCCAAAATATCTAAGTAGAAAAATGACCCCGCCTCAGGGTTAAGAAATGCCTTTGACAAAAAGTAGTTCCCATTAAACTGTCCCTACACTTGTGATGGCTCACAGGCCTGGGCTGAGATGGACCCTGGCAAGCAGGGCCCACGTCCATCTGTTCCTGATGGAACCACGTGTCTCCACTTGTCCAAGGACAGGAGATCAGCAGGAGATCCAGGATGGAGCTGATCTGGCCCACTCATAAGGCGCATTATCTTCATTTGAGCATTTAGGTTGCTCAAGGATGAGGAGCAGAAAGATTCACAGAACTAAAAGAGGAAGGAGTCCTAGCTGGGGAACACAGAGATGGGAAGGAAGGTCTTGGCTCTGCTTCTTCCTAGCCAAGTGACCAATGGAGAGGAGTTCTCTCACTTCTGTTGGACTCAGTTTCCTCAGATGGTCCCTTCAGCAAGGCTTCTGATGGGGCCTGGGCTTTCACTTCCTTCCTGATTTTATCCTCTTCGGCATTAGATTCTGGTGTTGTCATTAAGGGTCCCTTCCCTTGTCGATTCTGGTTCCCTCGGCCCTGACCACCTCTTCCCCTTTCTTTGGCTACCTGTGATCCATCCAGGACCGATGATCCATTCAATTCAGAATTAAGACGCTTTTTTGAGCCTCTAACTGTTAGGCCCAGCTATCTGGGGACCAGGAAGCTCTTGCATCTCAGAAGCCAGTACTGACACCGAGGGGGCATAAAGTGAGAAGATGAGGAACGGCTAAAGGATGGAGAATGGGAAAGGGGTGTGTGGGAAGTGTCAGAGAAAGGCTAGCCAATGAGAGAAGGGTTAGAAAGAGACAAGGAAGCAGAGCTCGGGGGACATCTTCTCTTGGGCAGATTTCTGTTTCCCTCCTGACCTGGGAGGGCCCAAAGCAAGACCAAGACCAGCCTGGAGAGGGGACAGTAATAGACCATTTTTGTCAACAGTGTTTTTTATGTGGTTCCCACACTGACTTAGACCGTCATCATAAATCTTAGAAATGGGACGTGCTAACCGCGGATCAGGGATTTCACAAAAGGCAAGAGCACATTTCTGCCCTCCTACATTTAATGGGCAAACCGATTTCCCTAGGAATCTTTTTTCCTCCTAGAACTAATGCCATCATCACTAGTGCAGGGAAATGCCAACATTGCATCCTTCACTCAAAAGAAACCCCAAAGGCACCAAGAAAGAGGAGGCCTCAAATGAACACAAACTCACACTTTTTCTGAGCATCCTGGATGTTTGGAATCAGCCACTCCCCAACATTACCATGGCCACATGTTGAACAAGACAAAAAGGCTTTCAAGGCCACGTTTTCTGCCAGGAGAACTGTCTCTACTGGCCTAGAGGCCCTCAGAAATCTGTCCGGGCAAGCCTAATGGTCTATTAATGGGGGTTTCCCAAGATTGTGGTCCCCCAAGGCAGGGCTTCAAGGACAATGCACATCCACCAAATGTCTTACTGACTGTGGAGCATGGCAAAGCAGCAGAAAGGAAAGGCTAACCCTGTGGATTGCCATCCCTGGGGGAACACAGCCAGAAAAGCTTCTGTGACACCTGGAACCCTGAAGGTTGCTAGGTACAGGCCCTTGGAATATTCTGAGGGCACCAGCTCCACCTTGTCAGGCAGCCAAGCCAGAGGCTCCGAGAACAATGGATCTGTCCTCGGGCAGCCTCGTTCCTTAGGTCTCAGTGTGCTCAAGGGCTAAACTGAGATGGTCCAGAACAAGCTCCATAACCTCGCCAGTCTGCCAGGAAGCTCAGGAGCCGACAACAGCGGCTGCTATCCGCCGCGGGCCAAAGACTGCCCACATCCCTCCTTTCTCACTCTGTCGCCCTGAATGCACTCCCCAAAGGCGGCTGGAGGCCCCGGCCTAAGAAGCTGAGCTGCGCGCACTTCCCCAGGCTCGCCAGAAAGGGACGCCCACATCTCGAGAAGGTCTGGACGGCCACAGCCCCTGGGCACGAGCTGGCTCTGTGGCGCGAGGCCGCATGACCCACACGGATTACACATCCCCTGAAGAGCATCATCCAATGCCCCTTCAGTCTGGGGCCTCAGGATGAGCCGTCAGTGTCCCCACCCGGCCACTGAGCGTGCAGGAACCGTCAAGGGAAGCTCCGCAGGGAGGCCTGGAGGAGGGCTAGGTGGGGGGTGTTGGTGTGGGGGGGCCTGGAGGGTGGGAAGAGAAGACGAGGATTCTGTTCGGGGCATTCGGGATTGGAGATGCTTCCAAAGCTTCCCAGGAGGACGCAAGCCCACAGGAGTCCCTCCCTGGGTCCTTTGGAAGTCTGGGGCCATGAGCCAGGGTTCACACTGGCTTCTCTTGTCCGTGGATCCAGTGAGTGGGTGCAGCATCTACTGAGGCAAGAGGGCCTCGAACTCTACAGGAGGCAAAGCTGAAAAAGAGCCTGCCCTAAGGGGACGATTTAGGACAAACAACAGAATCCAGTGACGGGCAAGCTCCAAAGATTGAGCACCTACTATGCACTAAGCACCACACAGACTTGTACCACTGGCCCATTCCTGCCCGTGGGCTTCCGCTGGAATGGGGGATGGGGGGGATTTCACTAGGCACACATGAATGCATGTCTATCCAGGACATGATCAAAGACAAGCATAAGCTCATGCGGGCACAGAATTAACAGCTGTGCGTCAGGGAGCATCAGAAACGGCTCCCCACACAAGCCAGAGGTGGGCGGGGGAGGAGGGGGGAGCAGAATTGTGAGGGAAGCTTGGGGTTCTAGGGGGCGGGGAAGGAAGAAGAGAGCCACAGATATGAGAAACAGAGACAAGAGATGACTGGCCGTAGGAGGGGAGCAGCAAGGAGGCTGCTCAGGGTCAGACTGTGCAGGGACAACTTGTATAGTCACCCAGAAGAGTTTCAAATAGGGAGTCACTGGAGTTTGGGGAAGAGTGACACTCTGGGAAGTTCTCTTTGGCCACTGTGCCTGCCTCTGGAGGATACAATGGGCTAAAGGGAGGCCTCTGGGAAGGTCCAGGTGAGATGAGACGAAGGTGGCAGCTATGAGGAGAATTTAAAGGAAAAACGGAAAAGGACTAGCTAGACCTGGAAAAGGCCTGAATATGGGGGCAAAGGAAAGGGAAGAACAGTCCAGGCACAAGCATTTACTGCTGGCTGAAGACAGAGGGACAGCCGGGGCAGATCTGATGGGGATGACAGACAGCAAAGGAGGCCAGGAAGCAGCTGGACAAGAAGGAGAAGAATGAAGAGAGAACAGTGTCCTAGCAAACAGAGAGGAGAGTGTGCCCAGGAGGAAGGCACGAAGCAGGGTTAGCAGCATGAAGGCTTCAAGGAAGGGAAAAAGGGGAAGCTTTAGTCCTTGATGACCACAACAACAGATGCTTCAGAGAGCTGTTTCAGACTGGTGGTGGGAGAGACTGCAGAGGCCCAGCCAGGGAGCAAGAGGATAAGTGGAGGCAGTGAAAAACTTTCTGGGGGTGGGCAGTGAAAGGGGGAAGACCCAGAGAACAGAATCTCAGAGGAGAGTTAAGAACAAGCAAAAAGGTCTGTGGAAAGCAAAGAAAAGATGAGTCTACAAGAGAAGACCTTGAAGAGAACAGGGTGTGAAGACAACTGAGGGAACATATGCCGGAGAAGGCAGGGAAGGAGGGGTTCAAGGTCTGGAAAGAAGGCGATCTCTTCTGAAAGTCTGGGGATGTTGGCAAAGGACTTCAAGCTACAGAGAAGGAGGGAAGGGAGCTCAGTGAAGCAGGAGTTCAGGCCCTGAGCCAGAAGGTGAGGGAAGGGAGCATACAGTAGAAGGCTGAGGGCAGGAGAAGGCATGTTTTGACAAGATTTTGAAACTACCCACCGATGCAATGACACAATATACATATGACTCTGGAAACCTAAGTATCTACCAGAATACTCGGCCTCCCTGGGAGACTATAACAAGCTCCACCATCTATTTCTCTATGGAAATGGAGCATTCGATTGCCATAATCAATCTATCAACATTTATTAAGCACCTACTATGTGCCAGGCCTTCTGATTCCAGGAGGCAAAGACAGGCCCTGCCCTCAAGGAGGTTACAGTCTAGTAGGAGAGAAAACATGCAGACAACTATGTACAAACAAGATAAATGCAGGATAAAATGAAAATATTTAATGGAAGAAAGGCACCTGAAACCTCATGTTCTAATGAGACTTTAGCTAAGACTTAAAGGGAGCCAAGGAGGTCAGCACTTAGAGGGGTGGGAGAGAGTATTTTGGGTAACAGCCAGAGGAAATGATGAGAGTTAATTAGTTAATTGGATTAGAGAACAAGGCTGATTATAAGAAGGTCTCCAGCTTAGAAAAGAGTTTTTAGGTTCCTTTAAGCAGCCAGAGGATTCTGAGTAGGTCAGAGGTAGAGAATTCCCAGAGATGCTAGGAAAAATAGTTGGTCAATGGATCGCTCACTCCCTAGATCTTGTTTGTTGAGAAAGGGTGTCTAGGGTGCTGCTTCTGAGCAATTTGGAAGATTTGGAAGATAATTTGAGAAACATGCTGATATCAAAGAAGATCAGAAAAGTGACTGATCAGACAGAAGAGGAGTAGCTGTGCAGTTCCCTAGAACTCCACCAGAGGGGAGTAGAGAGCAAGAGCTGGGAGAAAGACTGTGAACCTGTCAAGAGTGAATCCTCTGAGTCTGGAATACAGAGAAAACTATATTGAATCTTAAAAGCTAAAATATAAGGAAAAGAGTTTAAGTGTAAATATAATTAGAATAGCTTAGTAAGATAGATTTATTTAATAGATAGAATAGTTAAGTTAGTCCTGAATTTTCAGGGGAGAAGAAGTTCCATGTAAGACAGATTTGCGATACAGGGTTTAGTTAGATTTCTTAGATTAGGGTAAATAGAATATTAATCAATATATTTCCTACCTTTCTATTTTCCTTTTCCTATCCCTGTATTTTTTATACTTTAATAAATGGGGTTTTTTATAACTGGTCTCCAGCCAATTGCCTTAACTGCTAACCCAACCATCTCCTCAACTGACAACTGAATCTCCATATTAGCTATACTCTTTCAATAATTTATTGACATCTATAAATACTAGGTCAATATTCCCCATAACAAGTGGTGAGCCAATAAGGAAAAGGACCTAAAAAGAGATATAACTAAAAGGAATTAAGAGTCAAAATGATATTCAACAACAGGAGACTAGGGAATGTGACCCAGGTTTTTACAAGGAAGATTCCTGGGTATGTTAGGAAGATTCCAGTTCCACAGCCAATACTAGACATGCTTTGTCTTATACTATTTGACATTTTAAATTTGACACCATTGGGAGGCTGTGGAATACTCTTCATGTTCATGATTAGGATGTTCATTTATTACATCCTAATAACACTACAGAGAATGAAACAAAAAGAAAAGCAAAGTGATAAATGTGTCGAACATCTAGAAATCGTAATAATGAGGCAAGGAAAATTAATGGAGCAATATTTTTAAGTAAAAAAATTAGAGAGGGAAACCATGGAACTGAATAACAACATTGGAGGGTTTTTTTCCCACTACACAAGGTCCCAGTACTAACCTCAGAGCACCAACTCTTAAATGTTAGACATCATAAAGGATTTATATAAGGAGATATAGATAGCTTTAAGAAGGGGACTCCTTTATTTGAGGAAGAACCTGTGGTGGTTATCAAACAATTTGAGAAAATAATTAAGCAATTTGATCCTGATTATCTGCATTTTGAAATTTTATCAAATGAATTACTGACAAAGAGAAAGAAAAAATTGTTAGAGAAACCAATGAATCCGGCTGCTTGTAAATCCAAAATGGAAAATTAATTCTGAAGAAAGTTATGAACAACTGTTAAAGTAAGGCAGGCAGTGATTAAAACGATGAGAGAGTGCTATGATAGACAAGGTAGTTGGACTAATTTGAGAAGGTGAGACAGGACAGTGGGGAGACACCCTCAGACTTTATGGATAGGCTTATAGACCATGGAGAAAGGTACAGTGGACTGAACATCTCCAAAGAACGTGACATAAGGCACTAACGTAAACAATTCGTTAAAAATATGTATGTAGTGGTGAGAAATTAAACAACAATGCCCTGACTAGAATGAAATGAAATTAGATGAATTGAAATGTGTAGCTACAAACATTTATAATGCTGATAAGGACAAACATGAAGAAGGGAATAATGAGTTAGTTGAAGAACTGAGACAAGATAAAAGATCTGAAAATAAAACTTAGCAAAGTAAAAAAAAAAACAGGAAAAAACCATTGCAGATGTCAGGGAATATAGACCACTGAAGCAGTACAATGCTCCACAAAGAAATTACAATGATCAGAGCCCAAAGTGCTACATGGGTGGCCACAGGGGACATTTAATGAGAGATTGTAGATCCTGGGGATACGTTTTAAGGCAAAATGGAGGCTACTTCCCAAATAATTTTAGGAACAATGGAAAATTTTTTTTTAAACCCTTACCTTCCGTCTTGGAGTCAATACTGTGTATTGGCTCCAAGGCAGAAGAGTGGTCAGGGCTAGGCAATGGGAGTCAAGTGACTTGCCCAGGGTCACACAGCTAGGAAGTGGCTGAGGCCAGATTTGAACCTAGGACCTCCCGTCTCTAGGCCTGATTCTCAATCCACTGAGCTACCCAGCTGCCCCCTAATGGAAATTTTTATAGGGGAAACCCATACAACTATGGGATTAGAGATGAAGGCAGGTACAACAACCAAGGCAACGCATACAATGGATTTAGATATGAGTCTCAAGATTCAAGAAATGGCTTTCCAAATGGCTATTCAAATGCATATAATTACCAGGGTAATAACCAGGCTGAGGCAATGCAAACTCATATAAGGAATGGTGCACACCCAAAATATTCACAGCTTTATTGAACTGGGTTCTGTAGGCATCCATGGATACCTTGTTATAGAGAGATTACTAAATCCCTTACAGAGCTAACAAGAGATACAGTAACAGAGCGACTGAAACTAAGTGCTGAACATCTAGCAGCAATAGCAAAATTGAAACAAGCCATCTTGTCAGCACCTGCATTGGGAATACCAAATTACAATAAGCCTTTTGTGTTGCATGTCCATGAAAGGAGCCTCTGGTATGCTTACACAGTCTTTGTTTACACTGCAAAGGCCAATAGCTTTCTATACAGCTAAGCTAGATCCTACTGAAACCAGAGCTTCCCCATGCCTCAGAGGAGTAGCTGCCACTACAATGTTAAGACACCAAAGCTGCAGACTTGTTATTAGGATGTCCACTTACAATTATGTGTCCTCATTAAGTGGAAGCATTGCTGCTGAGACATAGAACCTTAAGTTTTCTCAAATCAGCGATTAACTAGATATGAGAGCACTCTGCTAGGCAATGAGAACATCACATTAAAGAGATATAGTACCCTTAATCCTGCCATTCTATTGCCAGATTTGCCAATTAATGGAGAACCTCTACATGACTGTGAAAAACTGGTACAAATTGCAGAAAGGCCTCAGGAAAATTTATCTGACACACCTTTAGACAATCCTAATCTCAGACTTTTCGCTGATGGCTCATCTTTCATGAGGAATGGCATACAGTATACCGGATCTGCTGTGGTTACAGAGTTTGAAACAGTTTCATATGTAGTACTTCCATCAAATGTGAGTGCACAAGCAGCTGAGTTGATTGCACTAAAACAAACCTCTTTAATATCAAGGGATAAATATGCTACAATCTACATGGACTCTAAGTATGCATTTGGCATTTGCCAAGCCATAGGAAATCTGGTTACAACGTGGGTTCTTAACATTTTCAGGAAAGACAATAACCAATGTAAAGATCATTAATGAACTCTTAGTTGCTTTGCAATTGCCAAGGAGGTTATTGTCGTTCACTGTCCAGTGCATACTGGGAGTGCTGACTTTGAGCAAGAGGAAACCATAGAGCAGATGTAACAGCAAAAATGGCAATGATATTAAATCTCTCCATCACAAATGAAACAGATTTGGCAAAAGCTTATAATGAAAAAGAAGTAAAAAAATGGAGACAATTTTAAAGCACAGCAAAAGTACAGTGTTTGAATTACATCTTATGGAAAGACAGTATTACCAAGAGCTTTTGACAACCAAATCTGTCAAGCTATACACAAGAAGGATCATTTTGGCACACAAGACATAGTGATTCAGTGAAGAAATCATGGATATCCCTGGTATTATAAATACAGCTTCTAAAACCTGTTCATCTTGTCAAGTATGCCAACAGTACAACCAGACTGTTTTCAGGCAAAAAAGCATTTGGAGGGAGGAACAGCTGGGTGGCTCAGTGGATTGAGAACCAGGCCTAGAGAAGGGAAGTCCTATGTTCAAATCTGGCCTCAGACATTTCCTAACTATGGGACCCTGGGTAAGCCACTTAACCCCCATTACCTAGCCCTTACCACTCTTCTGCCTTGGAACCATTACAGAGTATTGATTCCAAGATGGAAGGTAAGGGTTTAAAAAAAATAGCATTTGGAGGAAGATGACCACTAGCTTTCATTGCTTTTTAGCATTTGCAGATAGACTTCATATCAATGCCAAAAGTGAGAAACTACAAATACTACTTAGTTAGAGTGGACCAATTGACAAGGTGGCCAGAAGTTTTTCCATCTAATAATACTATAAATGTTGTGGCAAAGGTGTTATTAAAAGAAATTATGCCCAGATTTGGCCTGCCAACAAGGATCGATTCTGACCCAGCCGGGGACACACTTCACTGATTCAATATTATAACAGATATATGGAAACTTAGGAATCACACCAAAATTTCATGTACCCTATTACCCACAGAGTTCTGGGCAAGTGGAAAGGTTGAATAAAGAGATCAAGATCATGATAGGAAAGTTATGCACAGAAACACATTTAAAATGGGCAGAGATTTTGCAATTAGCCTTGTTTTACTTAAGAACCAGACTCAGAGTTGATTTGTGCATTTCACCATATAAAATGCTATTTGGTCACCTTCCATTACAATCTAAGACTTTCAGCCCTGTGTATAATTCCATGTTAGCAGATGAGACCACAATAGCAGAGTACATAAGAGAGTTACAAACAAGAATCAGAGAGTTACAAGAATTAGGACCACAATTGCAAGCAGGACCTATCGACTTCACACTGCATAATATAAACCCTGGTGATGTAGTCTATATCAAAAACTTCAAAAGAACAGGAAGTACACAGCCTGCTTGAGAAGGGCCATATTAAATGTTGTTAACCACACCAACTTCTGTAAAAATAAAGAGTCAAACTGGATTCATTTTTCTCATGTAAAAAAAAATTACAACAGTGGAAGATGCTTCAGATAAAGATGGTAATCTTATAGTGAGGAAATGAAGATCAACACATCAATGGCAGGACTCCAATGGACAAGGACAACCACAATGACAATGGAATAAAGACTACTACTACACAACAACAACAACACAATTGGACAATGGAATTGCTGTGGACACTATTACAAGGACATTGGACAAGGATCACTACAATCAAGAGTGAAGACTGAAGACCAGATTTCTAAAGACACAACTGTGCATATGAATGGAAAAGGTTTGAATCTTGTTACAATAGAGGTTTGTATGCAAAGATATATGGTAAATATAAAGTTTAGGGTTTAAGAATAATTCTTATTAATATAATACACAGAAAGTTAAATAGAGATGTTAACAAAGTTCTAACTAGTTACTACATATAATACTTAATGCATAAAATTATAAAAGATAACTTAATTAAAATATAAAGCCTAGAGCTGCTATGACGTCCATTCAGGAGCCTGGGCCCTTTAATATTTTCATACAAACACTGCCGAACAGTTGAAAAGGGGCCCCAAAACCCAACTGTAAATGGCCCAAATACCAACTAGAACAAATCTACAATGACCTTTTTCACTACACTCCCCAGAAATACCCACCTTTCATTCTGGGTATGGTCCATGTCAGACCTCAGCAGAGATAGGAGGTTTGTCCCTTCTTCATGTTCTCGGTGACGCCGCTCCTGAAGCTTTTTCAGCTCCTCATGACTCTCTGATACTTCACTATTTAAGGACAAGACTTTTTCCTTCAGCTGTTGGGAAAGAGACCCCAAAAGAAGAGATTAAATGAGGCATTATGGAAATGTACTGCTGTATGTTTCCCTCAGGAAAGATGTCTCTGCTAACACTGCCCTGAAGAAATGGCGGCCTCTTCCCCCTCCCCCCCTCAATACTCCTCACAAACATGGAAGGGAGGACATGATTTTGGGGGTGTGAGAACAGCTCTTAGTACTCTAGGACTCTGAGCTGTCTGGAATCACAGAAATTCCCTGGGCCATCCCCTGCTTTCACACACCAGAACATTCCTATGCTAATCTCAGGAAGAATTAATACTCTCTGGAGGTCCCAAAGGTGGTCAGAGCCCTAGATTGAACCCAGGCCTTCTGACTGCATAGTCACTATCATTCCTAAGTTGTCTTATACACAGAGAAAAAAAGAATAAAAGTGTAATCGAGGAAACATTCCCAACAACTGACCAGGATGCTCTTCCTCTTAGTAAATCAACTAGCTATCTCTCTACACCTGGCCAGTGAACACGGACGCCATACTTCAAAGTAAACACCATTCCCAGAAAAACTCCAGAGGCCCTCCCAAGCACCACAGCACAAAAAGATCTTCTTGGTTTGGGACAACTAGGCAGATGCTTCCTAGTTGTGTGAAAATCACCTCATTGCCATGCCTAGCCCTTATAATAAATCTCTTCTACCTTGGAACTGTAAAAATGTGTTTTCAAACATATCTGGCACTTGTCCTAAAGGCGTTTTCCCTGCAGACAGCAGGTCAGATATATTGCTTGCAAAAAGGAATGCTAAAGGACAGGACCTTGTTAGCAAAGAACGTTCATCCACATACTGGACACAGCCAACACTGGGAGACAAAGGAGTGCCATGGCAGAGATCCCAGATGCTTCCCCAGCACAGCCTAGTCTCTGCCATTCACAAGCAGGGGTACCTGGGCAAAACCCCTTTGGCACTTCTGTGGACATCAGACTCCTGACCACAAAGCCAAGGGGTGGGTTAGAATTTCTCTTAAGGTCTCTTCCAGCTATAACATTGTGACTCTTGATCCTCGCAATTTCAACCCCATCTCCCTCTCACACCTGGTGGGGTTCCCAAAACCAGGGCCTCAGCCCAGCTCTCCAAAGACAACAACAGTGAGTGAAACCCAGGGATGCACGTTCAAATCCCAAGGGCTTTTTTAAACTATCTCCCAGTGCCTCGAGAGCAGACACTTCCATGGAGGGTATACTTTAAACCAGAGGGTCTCTGAGACATCCAGTTCAAGATGTACAATAAATAAGTGGAGGGGAACCCCTGACATGCCTCAGATGGGCCTACCCTGCTTAAAACTCGGATTGCTTAGGCACATGCAACCTGGCCCCTAGAGCATTCTCTTGCCTCTACCAGATGGCTAGCCCATGTGCAAGCACTCTATTTCTGTCTCTATCCTATCCGCCCTATCTTTAGGCTCAGAGGATGAGATCAGTTGATGAGCTAAGCTCCCTGAAGACAGGGACCAAAGTCTCTACGGGGGGCTGCCACAGGGTTCTGTCTAAGCAAATGCATATTCAGCTGAGCTGTTTCACACTGTCTGAGGATCTTTTAGCAACTCCTCTCACTCTTTGCTCCCCTCTTCAGTCCTGACCCTTTCACACAGGAACTGGTCTCTTCTAGCCAAAAGTCTTGCAGTCTATGCAATTCTTCCTGTCAATTGTGCTTTTTTTCCCTCCTCGGACAAAATCCTTCAAGCAGGAAGGAGCATGAGGGCCGCTTTCTCAGACTACTCTTCAGCTCTCTCTTCTAATCCTTCCAGGCCTCAGCTCTCTGCTCTCAGCATCCCACTGAATTCATGCTCCCCAAGAGATGCGCCTCCTCCAGGTCTCATTGAGTCCTCTGCCGCACTGTCCTATGACAGTGGGCCCTGTCAATCATGCCCACCTCCACTGGGACTCTTCCTCTTTGGCCGTTCCTCTGGCCCTAAAGTGGGAACAAAGGTCTCCCAAGTTCAGTGTTCTGCTGCTCTCTAGCACCGACCAACCACCACCACCACCATCATGACCACTACAGAGCTGACACTGATGAGATGCTACAGAAGTGACACCGACAAGAGATGCTGATGATGTAGAGGTGAAACCAACAAGAGATTCTCCCAAAGTGACACCGACAGGCCTTGGAATCCACTTGGACCTGGAGGTGAGGCAAGGAGGAATCTAGGAGGACTCCCGGTTTGGGAGTCTGGGTGAGAGGGAAGAAGTTCAGAAGGAGGGAATTTGGAGAAGTGAATGAGCTTAGTTTGAAAGATGCTGAATTATAGACGTCTCCAAGACAGCCAGTTCAAGATGTCCAATAAGCAAGTGGAGGTGTGAGTCTGCAGGTAGGGAGAGAAGTTAGGATTTGATAAGTAGATCTGAAAATCCCAAAGAAAAGGGCCCAGGCCAGAATCCTAAGGAAGCCCCTCCATTAGAGGGTGTGACTGGAGAAGGATTCAGCAAAGGAGAAAGGAACAGTCAGAGAAGGAGGAGGAGAGCCAGGAGAGAGCCGTGTTCTGAAAATCTAGAGGGAAGAGGATACCAAGGAGAAGAGAGTGACCAATGGGGACAAAGACCAAGGAGAGGTCGGGGAAGGGGATTGAGAAATGAAAGAGACCACTGGTTGTTTTGGAGGAATGCTGAGACTGGAAGTCAGACATAGAAGGAAAAGAGGAGAGTGAGAGAAAAGGAAGAGAAGGCACCTCTTGTAGATGGACTCCTCAGGAGCTGATCTGTCAAGAGGAAAAGATGCTCAGGTGAACTCAAAACTCCCATGCTGCCGTGCACAGGCAGGGCTGGATCTTTGTCCCTCTGGAAGGGCACACTGAGTAGTTCAGGGGCCTTAAGACTGCCACTGAGGTCATAAGCTATGCCAATCTATCAATCCCAATATTTATCGTTTCTTTCTCAGGCAGATCTCTTGTGTCCAAGCCCAGCCACCTTTCCAATCACCTGAATGTAGAATGTAGACATTACTCCCATCTCCTTAACCCTCTTAGGGTATATCCTTCATCGCCACTCAGCTGGAACATTTCCACAGTCTGCTGGTCGGTGTCTCCCCCTCCAGGTTGCTCCCAAAGAGGTCTTCCTAAAGCCTGGGTGTGACTGCGGCCTGTTTCCCTCATTTCAGGGATAAACTCTTCTGGCTCCTGCTCCCTTCTTGTTCTAAAGGACTTCTGCAGGGAGGACACCTTCCCCAAGTGTCACCTGCTGGCTGGCACCTTCCCACCACACTTAACCTAAAGGCTTGCCATTGCTGACAGAGTGAATTCTGGCACCGGTCACCTTGCCAATCCAACCAATGCACAGTGGCATGAGCATACCTGGAGAATGAGGCCACTCTGCTCCTGCAGCTGCAAAGTCAGCGCTTCCTCCCTCTGGCAAAGGGCCTGTGCCTTTTCTCTCTCGAGGGCCAACAGCTCCTCCGCTTCCCGTAAGGCAGCTCGCTTCTCAGTCTCCAGATCCTCCTGCACAAAAGGACACCAAAGGCCAGAGCCCGGGTTCAGCTGCAATGAGCCCCTCTGCCATCCTTTGCTGAGGCTCTCCTTGGAGAGGCACAAGGGGAAAGCAGAGCTGAGAGCTCAGGGAAGGAGAGGCAGCCCAGCGGTGTGCAGGGGCAAACCCCCAACACTAACTCAGCTTTCTTCTTCTGGACCACAAATCAATACCAAGGGAAGCACCTCAAAAACCAGAGACCCGTGGAAGAGAGCAGAGAACCCGAGCAGGGAGCAGGGAAGTCACATAACACCTCAGACAGTGCTGAAAGGAGCCCCAAGAAGTCACCCCTTGCAATTTGGAGTCAAGGGGAGGGAAAGGTGCTCTCTGAGGTTGAGCATGCACATGGCAAGGCCAGCGCTACCTTGAGCTGGGCCATCTGCTGGGCCAGGACTACTTCCGACTGCCCTTTGAGTAGCTCCATCTCCTGCTGAAAGAGCAGCTCCCGCTGCCGCTTGGCCTCTTCACTCTGTGCAGCTGCTGCTCTGGCCTCTTCCTGTACGAGCACAGGGATGGGAGAGAGGGAAGGCTTGTAACACCCCTCCCCACCCACTTCCATTGCCTAGAGAAGCAGCAACCAGCACCAAGATTCCCCACTATCCTGGAGAGATGCTTGTGAGGCCCCGAAGGAGAAAAGAAATGGGGGGTGTGGAGGGGGGGACCTGGGCAAGGGGAGAATCCCAGCCTGACCCACAAGGAAGACCAGGAACCCCTGGGGGTACCCTCTTGGACTGGGGCCCTGGCATTCTTGAAGGTCATTTCAGTCTCCAGGGCTGAAATTGCAATCCAGCTGTTCTGAGAAGGAAAGTGATGGCTGATAGCCAAACAAGAGCCCTGTGGAGAACCGGCTCCTATATTGCAATTAGAAGATGAGCAGAAAAGTAGGAACACAAGTCCTGATATCACTTTTCAGAACCCTGCTCTAGAACACTGGAATGAGATGGCTGAGCCTGATCCCTGATGACCCTGCAGTATGACATCATCAAAAATCAATGAAGATTGCCCATGGGTAGGATGAGCTAACATAATAAAAATGACCATCCTACCCAAATTAATTTAATTATTTAGTGCTATATCCACTGAACTACCAAAAAACTTTTTTACTGAATTAGAAAAAAAACATAACAAAGTTCATTTGTAAGAACAAAAGATCAAGAATATCCAGGGAAATAATGAAAAAAAAATGTGAGGGAAGGTGGCCTTGCAGTCCCAGATCTCAAACTATGCTATAAAGCAGTCCTCATCAAAACAATTTGGTACTGGCTAAGACAGAAAGGAGGATCAGTGGAATAGCCTTGGAGTAAGTGACCTCAGCAAGACAGTCTATGATAAGCCCCCAAAATCCACTATTTGATAAAAACTGCTGGGAAAATTGGAGGACAGTATGGGAGAGATTAGGTTTGGATCAACATCTCACACCCTACACCAAGAAAAATTCAGAATGGGTGAATGACTTGAACATATAAGTAAACTAGGTGAACACAGAATAATATACATATCAGATCTTTGGGAAAGGAAAGACCTAAGACCAAGCAAGAGTTAGAAAAAAATCACAAAACATAAAATAAATAATTTTGACTACATCAAATTTAAAAGTTTTTGTACAAACAAAATCAATGCAACCAAAATTAGAAGGGAAGCAACAAATTGGGAAACAATCTTCAGAACAAAAACCTCTGACAAAGGTCTAATTACTCAAATTTATTAAGAGCTAAATCAATGGTACAAAAAAAAATCAAGCCATTCTCCAATTGACAAATGGGCAAGGGACATGAATTGCCAATTTTCAGATAAAGAAATCAAAACCATTAATAAGCACATGAGAAATGCAAATCAAAACAACTCTGAGGTATCACCTCACACCTAGCAGATTGGCTAACATGACAGCAATGGAAAGTAATGAATGCTGGAGGGGATGTGGCAAAGTCGGGATATTAATGCATTGCTGGTGGAGTTGTAAATGGATCCAACCATTCTGGAGGGCAATATGGAACTCTGCCCAAAGGGCGCTAAAAGATTGTCTGCCCTTTGATCCAGCCAGAGCCCTGCTAGGTTTGTACCCCAAAGAGATAATAAGGAAAAAGACTTGTACAAGAATATTCATAGCTGCGCTCTTTGTGGTGGCCAATAGGAATGGCTGAAAACATTGTGGTACATGTTGGTGATGGAATACTATTGTGCTCAAAGGAATAATGAACTGGAGGGATTCCATGTGAACTGGAATGACCTCCAGGAACTGATACAGAGTGAGAGGAGCAGAACCAGGAGAACATTATACACAGAGACTAATACACTGTGGTACAATCAAATGTAATGGACTTCTCCATTAGTGACAATGCAGTGATCCTGAACAACTAGGAGGAATCTACGAGAAAAACCACTATCCACAAGCAAAGGACAAATGGTGGGAACAAAAACCCCAAGGAAAGGCAACTGCTTGACTACAGGGACTGAGGGGAGATGGCTGGGGATGGAGACTCTGAATGAACATCCTAGTGCAATCACCAACAACATGGAAATGGGTTCTGATCAAGGACACATGTGATACCCTGTGGAATTGCACGCTGGCTGTGGGGGTGGGGGGAGGGATAGAATATGATTCTTGTAACCAAGGAATAAAGTTTGAAATTGACCAAATAAAAATAAATAAAAATATTAAAATAAATAAATAATTGAATGAATGAATTTAAAAAAAAAGAAATGAACCAAAATGATCTGGTCCTAGATATCCTAAAAAATGAAAGATTGATCAATGGGAGACTTGAAAATTCAGAATTAGAGCAGGAGTGTAAGTCAGTGTTTGAAAAAGGCAAAATCATAAAATATAAAAGAAAGGCACTGCTGGGAAAGAAAAATGGCTGGCCCAGCTGGGCCACCAAGGAACCTAAAACATATCTGGGCCTGCACCCTCCACAAAGGTGGGCACTAGATGCTCAAGAAATAAAAGATCGAAATGGAACAGCCAAGATCCAATGGGTGAAGACACCACAGCTTACAAAATCCTGAAGCTGAAAAGACCCTCAAAAGACCCAGCAGCCAATTTCCTCACTTTTACACAGAAGCAGTGAGGTGGCTATGAAGAGAGTAGAGCCAAAAAGGCAGATGACAGGGACCACAGTTCAAGTTGTCCTCATCGACTCAATGAGGGAAATCATTGGCCCAACAAGACTATGGAGAGGAGAGGACTTTCAGAAACATTTGAGAGATCAGGGAAAAGAGGGCCGTTATGATAAGGCCTCCAAAGGTCACATGGCTTGGGCATCCTTGACCCCCACATTCTGCCTCTAATGCTTGCCCATGACCACGATGACCATGGCTGGCCTTGGGTTTCCCTGCCTTCATCCCCAGAGTTCCTCTGTGTGATTCTGGGCAAGGTTTATTAGATTTTGCAGCCCATAAGCTATCCAGATGAACAAGATCACTCACACTTTAAACTTCAAAGTTTAAAGAAAGAACCAAGGGCTTGCTTTCTTAGTCCATCCCGAAGGCTCACCTCCCGATCCCGCTTGTGCTGGGCTCTCAGGCTGCCCAGCTCTTCCTGGAGCTTCCCCAGTTCTGCTGTGTGGATGTCCTTGAGTTCGCCCAGGGCGCTGCGGTGCTGCTCCTCCATCCTGACCACTTCTTCCCTCAGTATGTCCAAAGCCTTGTGGTGGTCTTCCTCCAGCAAAGCCCTCTGCCTGTGAAGGGCTGCCTGCAAGTCCTCCTAGAAGAGGAACCATTGAAAAAAAAGCCTGAAAGATAGAACCAAAGCTGGCCCTACGAGAAGAAAGGAAGAAAGTGCTCACACTCTGGGATCTAATGTTCTTAAAAAGAAAAACGGCTCTTTTCAGGTGGAAACCCATCGAGCTTTTTGAGCTCATTCCATCCCTCACGTGGCCTCTCCTTCCACCCCAAATAAGGCCTTCCTTCAAAGTGGAGGCCGATTTCATTGGAACCTGACTAAGTAAGAGCAGCAGAGGGGTGACTGCTTCACTTCCCTCAGCAGCGTGACATCGCTCAGCAACCCCACAAAATGAACTCACTTCATGAAGAAGCTGGGGTGTCTGGGGAGTCAGGTGCTCTTATAAGCCCTGACAGGAAAAAGGAGGCAGTCAGAGCATCTCCCCAGAGTCCGTAGTCAAGGAGAGGAAAACATCAAAAACATCTGTGGAGGAATTCATCCTAGCAACAAGCTAGTAGCCAGCCCTGGGGGTTGGCCAATTCAATCGGAAGCCAAGCTTCCTTATCAATAACCTCTCCCTTAAACTGAAGATAAAACCACCCCCGATTCCCAAATACTGCCGAATACTGCTTCGGCCACTCTATCTAAAAGCAGCCACGTCCTTTTCAAAAGGTTCTCTTCTATGTGGAATCATCAACTGAACCAGAGTAGGAGACACAGAATTAGGAAGGAGACAATGAAGTCTCCTCCTTTGGGTTTGTCTGTCTTAAATACTCACCTTCCATCTTAGAGTTGATACTAAATATGGGTTCCAAGGCCAAAGAGCAGTCAGGGCTGGGCAATGGGAGTTAAGGGACTTACCCAGGGTCACATAGCTAGGAGGTATCAGAGGCCACATTTGAACCCCAAACCTCCATCTCTAGGCGTGGCTCTCTACTGAGTGAGTCACCCAGCTGTCCCAACTAGTCTTTTTCAAAATGGGGAACAAAGCATGGTGTCATTCCAAGTTTCAGAAGTGAAAAAGGAAAAGGGGGAGATAATTTTTTCCCTCCTCCCACCAGCATAATGCCTGGATCACCCCAGAAGCACCATTTTCCATGTGGCAGACAAGCCCCCTTGGGTGGACTCAGGGATGAGCGCTACAAAGCAGGGCAGTCTGGGCTCCAACCTCTCTCCAAAGGACAAGCTGCTTAGAAAACTCGAGCCCACGCAGGGTCCTTGTTTTCTCAGTGGCCCTCCCTTATAAAAAGCAGCTTAGAACAAGCCAGGCCAGATTCCCATGATAAAAGGGCAGCCTGAGCTCTGCCTAGGCTGGCCTGGCCCATCCTGCTGACAACAAGCTCAATGTGCAGGCTGGTCCGAGCCACCCAGGCGGGCCGAGATGGAGCTGGCGGCGCCCATAGGGCAGGCGCCCTCCTAGCAAGCCCTCACCTGATGGGCATCTTGCAGCTGGGCAGTCAGAGCTTTCAGTTTCTCAATGTGTTTAGTGGTCATTTCAATCTTGAGGCTCTCTTGGGCCTGCTGCAGCTCCTGCTGGTGTTTCTCTTTCTCCTGAGCCAACAGCTCCTCGTACTGGGTGTCCTTCTCCCTCAGCTGCTCCTCAAGCCTCGCCTGCAGCTGTTCCAACTCACGATTGTGTTCTTCCTGGATGGTCTGAATCTCAGACAGGTAACAGGACTCCAGAGAATCCAGATTTGACAAGTGCTTGGCCTCCAGGCCACTTGTTTCTGAAGCATGCTGGGCCTGCAGCACAGCCACCTGGGCCCGGTGCCGGTCCTGTAGCTCGGCCTCCTGGGCTTCCACTTGGGCTCGGTGCTGAGCCTGCATCTCAGCTGCACGGGCTTCTAGCTGGCCTAGGTGTCGGGCTTGTAGCTCAGCCACATGGGTTTCCAGCTCAGCCTGGTGCTGGGCCTGCAGTTCAGCTTCCCAGGCTTCTAGCTGGGCCTGGTGCTGGGCCTGCAGCTCAGTCTCTCGGGCTTCTAGCTGGGCCTGGTGCTGGACCTGCAGCTCAGTCTCTCGGGCTTCTAGCTGGGCCTGGTGCTGGGCCTGCAGCTCAGTCTCTCGGGCTTCTAGCTGGGCCTGGTGCTGGGCCTGCAGCTCAGTCTCTCGGGCTTCTAGCTGGGCCTGGTGCTGGGCCTGCAGCTCAGTCTCTCGGGCTTCTAGCTGGGCCTGGTGCTGGGCCTGTAAGGAAGTTCGAAGGGCATCCATCTCCTCAAGATGCTGGCTCTGCAGCTCAGCGGTCAAGGCCTCGGTCTGCTGCCCGTGCCTCTTCTCAAGCTGCTGACTCTGTATCTGGAGTTCACTGGCATGTTTATCCTGAAGCTCCCGGAGGAGAACATCTTGTTTTTCGGTGGCTTTCTGCATCATCTCTCTCTGTTCTTCTAAGAATCTAAATCAAGTTAAAAAAGACATATTATCTGGTGCAAAATAGCTGCCTCCTCCTTGTCAGAGGATTGACCAGCTTATATACAAGACCATGCGGGGGACCTGTATCCGTCCTGTGCTCCAATTTGCACCCAGGGCACTAGGCCTTGACTGGAGGGAGGGCTTCTGGACTCCAAACCTGACTTTACTGGACCCATATTTTCCTTTCACCCAAGAGCTCTCCAGTCTCCAAGCTCCAGAGTTCCTTCTCCATATTAAGTGTGTTTTATGACACTTTTAAAGACTACTTGCTGTATATTAATAAATTAGGGAGGACAGAGGTCAATGAATTGGACATGCAAATCAAAAAATTTGAAAGTGAACAAATTAAAAATCTACAGATGAAAACTAAATTGGAGATCCTAAAAATTAAAGGAAAAATTAATAAAATCAAAAGTGAAAGAACCATTGAATTAATAAATAAGACTAGAAGCTGGTACTTTGAAAAAACAAATAAAATAGACAAAGTACTGGTCAATCTAATAAAATAAAGGAAAGAAGAAAACCAAATTGACAGTATCATAGATGAAAAGGGAGACCTCACCTCTAATAAAGAAGAAATTAAGGCAATCATTAAAAATTATTATGCCCAATTATATGGCAATCTAAGTGATATGGATAAATATTTACGAAAATATAAATTGCCTAGACTAACAGAGGAAGAAATAGACTACCTAAACAACCCCATTTCAGAAAAAGCAATTGAACAAGCCATCAAAGAACTCCCTAAGAAAAAATCCCCAGGTCCAGATGGATTCACAAATGAATTCTATCAAACATTCAAAGAACAACTAATCACAATATTATACAAACTATCTGACATAATAAGCAAAGAAGGAGTGCTACCAAATTCATTTTATGACACAAACATGGTACTGATTCCAAAGCCAGACAGATCAAAAACAGAGAAAGAAAACTGTAGACCAATTTCCTTAATGAACATAGATGCAAAAATCTTAGACTCCAGCAAGTGATCATGAGGGTTATTCATTATGATCAGGTGGGATTTATACCAGGAATGCAAGGATGATTCAATATTAGGGGACTTCCGGGTAAATATGGAGGCAGTATAGTAGACCCAGGATTCTTCTCACCACCTCCCGATAAAGACGACCTCAAAAGACAAAAAAAAACAAATTCATATGAATGAAGGGACTCTACAGTAGGGCGGTGCATCATTGAAGGTACCTGGGATTTGGGCATCTCCACACTATAAGGGGGTGAAAAAGCTTCCACCAAAACATGAGCTGATCTACCCTCCCCCGGCCCACCTATGGAGCCAGAGTCAGAGTCAGTGCACGCTAGAATCAGTGAGTGAGTAAGGGGCACCTCTAGGTCCTTGGAAGCTAACTAAGACCACCAAAGACCTACCCCTGAGAGCAGCTAGACCTGAAACCCCAGCAGACTGAAGAGTGCAGACCATGGGCACCTGTGGAGAGATAGCACAGAGAAGGGCAGCAAACAGTAGAAGCTGCAGAGACTCAAGAAATAGCCTCAGGCAAAAACCTAGCTCCTTAGCTCCATACATAGAAAGCCTGTCCTCCTCACTCAGATTTCTGACTGGAAAGGGAAGGAAAACCACCATAGTGATGGCAAACAGTGCCCAAGAACAACTTCCCAACACCAAGAAAAACAAGAAGAAGGGATTGACCCTGGATAATTTTTACGCAGGAAAAATCCAGGCTACAGAGAATGTTGCAGAAGAGGAAATACAATTAAATGCATCAAAACCTTCCCAAAAAATGGAAATTATCCACAAGCTCTTTGAAGAATTTAAATTGGAGCTTATCAAAAAGATGGAAACCTTCTGGCAAGAAAAGCAGGAAATAGTTCAAAAATAAAATGACAGTTTAAAGGACAAGTACTCCCAACTGGAGAAACAGCTGGAAGCCATGAAAAGCAGGATAGACCAAACCAAAAAGGAAAAGCAGTCCTTAAAGACCAGAATTAGGCAATTGGAAGCCAATGATCTTGCAAAACATGAAGAATTAACAAAGCAAAGTCAAAAAACTGACAAAAATAGAAGAAAACATAAAATATCTCACTGAAAAGATGAAAGATCAGGAAAACAGATCACAAAGAGACAATTTGAGAATCATTAGTCTAACTGAAAAGCCAGAAATAAACAGAAATCTTGACATCATTCTACAAGAAATTATCCAAGAAAATAGCCCTGATGTTCTTGAACTAGGTGGCAAAATAGACATTGAAAGAGTTCATAGAACACACTCTACACTAAATCCTCAAAAGACAACTCCCAGGAATGTAATTGCCAAGTTCAAGAGCTTCCAAGCTAAGGAGAAAATTTTACAAGAAGCCAAAAAGAGACAATTCAGATATCAAGGAACACCAATAAGGATTATACAAGATCTGGCAGCTTCCACACTAAAGGACTACAATGCTTGGAATAAGATATTCAGAAAGGCAAGAGAATTGGGTCTTCAACCAAGGATCACCTACCCATCAAAACTGCCTATATATTTCCAGAGAAAGTGTGGGCATTTGACAAAATAGAAGATTTCCAAGTATTTGTAAAGAAAAGACCAGAACTAAGTGGAAAGTTTGATATCCAAACACAAAAATCGAGAGAAGAACATGAAAAGGTAAATAAAAGAGGGGAAAGGGAAAAAATGTTGTTGTTTTTTTTTATTTAAACTTTCTTCTTTAAGGGCTTCAATAAGATCAAATTGTTTATATAAATATATGGGAAAAACATTATTTTTAACTCTCAATATTAGGAAAACCATCCACATAATTGACCATATTAACAAGCAAACCAACAAAAATCACAATTATCTCAATAGATGCAGAAAAAGCCTTTGACAAAATACAACACTCATTCCTACTGAAAACACTAGAAAGTATAGGAATAGAAGGGCCTTTCCTAAAAATAATAAACAGTATATATCCAAAGCCTTCAGCCAACATCATCTGCAATGGGGATAAATTATAAGCCTTTCCAATAATATCAGGAGTGAAACAAGGATGCCCATTATCACCTCTATTATTTAACATTGTACTAGAAACACTAGCAGTAGCAATCAGAGAAGAAAAAGAAATTGAAGGGATTAAAATAGACAATGAGGAGACCAAGCTATCACTCTTTGCAGATGATATGATGATCTACCTAAAGAATCCTAGAGAATCAACCAAAAAGAAACAATCAGCAATTTTAGCAAAGTTGTAGGATACAAAATAAACCCACATAAGTCATCAGCATTTCTATATATCTCCAACACATTTCAGCAGCAAGAATTAGAAAGAGAAATCCCATTTAAAAACCACCCTAGATAATATAAAATACTTAGGAATCTATCTGCCAAGACAAACACAGGAACTATATGAATAAAACTACAAAACACTCTCCACACGATTAAAACTAGATCTAAATGATTGGAAAAACATTAACTGCTCATGGGTAGGACAAGCTAACATAATAAAAATGACAATCCTACCCAAATTAATTTAATTATTTAGTGCCGTGCCCATCAAACTACCAAAAAAACTTTTTTACTGAATTAGAAAAAACCATAACAAAGTTCATTTGTAAGAACAAAAGATTAAGAATATCCAGGGAAATAATGAAAAAAAAATGTGAGGGAAGGTGGCCTTGCAGTCCCAGATCTCAAACTATGCTATAAAGCAGTCCTCATCAAAACAATTTGGTACTGGCTAAGAGACAGAAAGGAGGATCAGTGGAATAGCCTTGGGGTAAGTGACCTCAGCAAGACAGTCTATGATAAGCTCCCAAAACCCAGCTTTTGGGACCAAAATCCACTATTTCATAAAAACTGCTGGGAAAATTGGAAGATAGTGAGGAAGAGACTAGGTCTGGATCAACACCTCACACCCTACACCAAGATAAACTCAGAATGGGTGAATCGCTTGAATATAAAGAAGGAAACTATAAGTAAATTAGGTGAACACAGAATAGTATACTTGTCAGATCTTTGGGAAAGGAAAGATTTTAAGACCAAGCAAGAGTTAGAAAAAAATACAAAATGTAAAATAAATAATTTTGATTACATTAAATTACAAAGTTTTTGTACAAACAAAACCAATGCAACCAAAATAAGAAGGGAAGCAACAAATTGGGAAAAAATCTTAAGAACAAAAACCTCTGACAGAGGTCTAATTACTCAAATTTACAAAGAGCTAAATCAACTGTATAAAAAATCAAGCCATTCCCTAATTGATAAATGGGCAAGGGACATGAATAGGCAATTTTCAGATGAAGAAATCAAAACTAATAAGCACATGAAAAAGTGTTCTAAATCTCTTATAATCAGAGAAATGCAAATCAAAACAACTCTGAGGTACCACCTCATACCTAGCAGATTGGCCAACATGACAGCAGAGGAAAGCAGAGAATGCTGGAGGGGATGTGGCAAAGTGGGGACACTAATTCATTGCTGGTGGAGTTGTGAATGGATCCAACCATTCTGGAGGGCAATTTGGAACTATGCCCAAAGGGCACTAAAAGACTGTCTGCCCTTTGATCCAGCCATAGCACTGCTGGGCTTGTACCCCAAAGAGATAATAAGGAAAAAGACTTGGGGGGCAACTGGGTAGCTCAGTGGATTGAGAGCCAGGCCTAGAGATGGGAGGTCGTAGGTTCAAATCTGGCCTCAGCCACTTCCTAGCTGTGTGACCCTGGGCAAGTCACTTGACCCCCATTGCCTAGCCCTTACCACTCTTCTGCCTTGGAGCCAATACACAGTATTGAATCCAAGATGGAAGGTAAGGGTTTAAAAAATAATAACAAGGAAAAAGACTTGTACAAGAATATTCATAGCTGCATTCTTTGTCGTGGCAAAAAATTGGAAAATGAGGGGATGCCCTTCGATTGGGGAATGGCTGAACACATTGTGGTATCTATTGGTGATGGAATACTATTGTGCTCAAAGGAATGATGAACTGGAGGGATTCCACGTGAACTGGGACAACCTCCAGGAACTGATGCAGAGTGAGAGCAGCAGAACCAGGAGAACATTGTACACAGAGACAGATACATTGTAGCACAATCGAATGTAACTGACTTCTCTATTAGTAGCAATGCAGTGATCCAGAACTATTCAGAGAGACATATGAGAAAGGATGCTATTCACATTCAGAGGAAAAACTGTGCGAGTAGAAACACAGAAGAAAAACAACTGCTTGATCACATGGTCAATGGGGATATGGTTGGGGATATAGACTCTAAGCAATCACCCCAGTGCAAACATCAATAACATGGAAATAGGTTTTGAACAAGGACACATGTAAAACCCAGTAGACTTGGGCACCAGCTACAGGAGGGGGTGGGGGAAGGGGAGGGAAAGTATATGAATCATTTCGCCAGGGGAAAATATTCTAAATTGACTAGTAAAATAAAATTTTCAAAAAAATTAAATGAAATAAAGACTACTAGGTGATCTCAGACACTTCCTAGCTGTGTGACCCTAGGCAAGTCACTTGCCCCCCACTGCCTAGCCCTTAGCACCCTTTTGCCTTGGAGCCAACATGCAGCACTGGTTCAAAGTCAGAGGAAACATGGGTTTAAAAGAGAAACAAATCAATAAAACAAAGATGTTATTGGAATAGGATTTAGGCCATAAATCTCAAACTGGCATCACAGAGAAAACAGCTCCAAAGCTGGGATTTGGAACAGGTTTCTGAGGAGCCAAGAGTAGCCACCCCAAGTTTCCAAACAACCCTGCCCAGCTCTGCTATTGGGGGAGGAAGCCTATTACGCACTGGGCACTGACCAGCACTTTACAAATGCTCTTTCATTTGACTCTCCCAACAACCCAGCGCATACATGCTCTTGGACAACTAAGAACATTATACATGAGGAAATATAGGCCGTCCCCCAGCTGGTAGGTGTAGGAGGCCAGACTCGAGCCCGAGTCTTCTTGATTCCAGGCCCAGTGCTCCCTAGCCAGAATTAGTGGGAGTGGGACTACCGAACCCAGGATAGGGACAGGCACATTGGGGCTGGTTGGGAAGACACCCAGAAATGGGACAGAACCTCCATTGGTGATAAATGCCAAAATGGATCTTGCCAAGCCCCAGTCCTGGTCACACACACACCCATGCAGGTCCATCCCCAGAGGGGCCACAGCAAGCCTCCTAGGCCCTCGGGGAAGGGAGGGCACCTGCCTTCTCACTGACCCACACTGACAAATCCCCCGATGCCCAAAGCACTGGTGTTAGAAACCTCTGATGGTTTCTATTTTTCCAACTCAGAGTTAGAAGAAAAGTCATTTAGGCATTTAAAGGGCAGCTCCAGAGCCCAGCTCAGTCCGAGGATGCCAGGCCCAGGAGCAGCCACTGCAAACTGATTCTCAGGGCTTTGGAACAACAGGACCGTCAGACCATCGGCGGAAAGGCTGGCTAAGGAGATCTGTGGAAACAAGGGTCTGTCTACCTCTTCAGGGACAGCTTGTACCCGAGGACCACTCCCCTCTACACACACGCAGACACGCGCACAGACACGCACAGACACACACAGACACACACACACAGACACAGACACACACACAGACACACACACAGACACACGCACACAGACACACACACAGACACACACACACAGACACACACAGACACAGACAGACACACAGACACAGACAGACACACACACAGATACACACACACAGACACACACACAGACACACACAGACACAGACACAGACAGACACACAGACACAGACAGACACACACACAGATACACACGCACACAGACACACACACAGACACACGCACAGACACACACAGACACACACAGAAACACACACACAGACACACACACAGACACACACAGACAGACACACACACAGACACACACACAGACACACGCACACAGACACACACACAGACACACACAGACACAGACACAGACAGATACACACACAGACACACAGACACACACAGACACAGACACACACAGACACAGACACACACAGACACACACAGACACAGACAGACACAGATATAGACACAGACACACACAGACATAGACACAGATATACACACACACACAGACACACACACAGACACACACACAGACACACACAGACACACACACAGACACACACAGACACACACAGACAGACACACAGACACACGCACACAGACACACACAGACACACACACAGACACAGACACACACACAGACACACACACAGACAGACACACACACAGACAGACAGACACACACACACACAGACACACACACAGACACAGACACACACACACAGACACACGCACACAGACACAGACACACACACAGACACAGACACACACACAGACACAGACAGACACACACACAGACACAGACAGACAGACAGACACACACACACACACACACACGGCCTCAGAGTCACCCACCTGGCCCGGTTTGCCTGAAGCTCCAAGGCACATTCCTCCCGAAGCCGGCCGGTGGCCTCCTCCTGGGCCCGAGCCTCCCCCAGAGACGTCTCTAGCCTCGCAATGTCCGCTGCCTGTCGATCGCGCAGCTGCTCCAGCTCCGTCACATGGGCCTCCAGGGCCTGTCGCAGGGCCTGCCGCTCCTGCTCAGCCTTGCCATTTAGCTCAAGGGCCAGCGCGGCCAAGCTCTCCTCGCTTTGGGCCCGCCACGCGTCCTCTCTGCCCTGGTCCTTCTGGATCATTTGTCGAATCTCTTCCTTCATCCTCTCAATCTCTGTCTGGTGGTCCTTGACAAGCCTGCATCTCATCTGCCAAAAGAGGAATCAAGCCTGTTGGGGAAGGACGCCCGCTCTGGCCAGGGCCCTGCAGCTCTGGGAAGAGCAGGCCACTCAGGACCATCGTCCCCAGAGAGAGAGCTCCAGGGGCCCCCAGGCCTGCCACGGACACTCACTTTCTCAGCTTCCTCCCTTAGGCGGACCTCCTGCTGCACCTTCTCCTGCAGTTCCATATTTTCCCTCCTCGCAAGGTCCACTTGTTCCCGAAGTTGTGAGATCAGCTGCTCCTCGGACTGAAGCTGGGCCACTCTGGCCAGGTGATCGTCTTCTAGGACCGAGACCCTCTCTGCTACCTCTGCCTCCACCTGGCGGGCAGCAAGCTGAGCACACTGTAAGTGCAGCTTGGTGATGTCTGCGGGAAGCCAAGGCAGACAGGTTGTGGTGGAGCAGCCCCTGCCACCCCCCAGCATGACCCCGGCCCAGGAGAGGGACCCAGACAGGGTCAGGAGTGTGGTTTTGTTGGCTTAGAATGCCCAAGCCCAGACATCCAGCCTTTACTCCCATCCAATCCCTTCTGGAGTGCTGCTCTTCTCTCCCTTGGGCCTCAGCTACACCCCTATCTGTGCCTTAGACTTCCCAACAAGCCGAACCCACCCCGAATGATACGCGTCACCCCCATGGGGAGCTGCGGGTAGTAGGGCCGTGCCCATTCGTTGGAACGGCCTGAACCGGATCAGCCTGGACTAGACTGGCTTGGAGGGAACCAGATGGACGCTGGGCCCGAGTGGGCCAGGCCTTCCAGGGAGGAGTTCCTCTCCGGGATCCCAAAGAGCAGGGCCAGTGAAGGAGAGGGTGTGAGCCCTCTCAGAGCAGGGACGGGGGCGATGCCAGCCTTGTGTCTCGGGCAGGGACCTCGCCTATGCCTCGATCTCACTCCCCGTCTGGACCTTGAAGAAGGCTGCCAGACGCTGGGCGACGGCAGCGCCGTTCCCTGCCCATTACAATCCTTCCTGCCTTCTTTGCCCACGGGCTGACAAAGCAGATGCCTGGGGCAGCCCAGCCACACAGCGAAGGGCCGGCACCTTTCCTGTGTTCCTCGGAGAGTCCACCGCGCAGCTGGTCCAGTTGCAGGCGGTGCTGCTGCTTCAAGTCCTCCACGTGGGCAGCGTGCTTCTCAGACAGGTCTGCCTTCACCTTCCGGACCTCCTCCTCGTGACGAGCCCGCAGAGAGGCCTCTAATGTGGCCGATTCCTCCCTGTGCTTCCCTTCAAGCTGTAGTCTCAAGTGGGCGATCCCGTCCTGGAAGAGACACGACAAGGGCCCTTGAGCGAGAGCCTGCCCGCTGGGCACCCCCTGCCACCCACGGCTCTGCCCCACACCAAACAGAGAAAGTGCTCAACTCGGCTCCTCCGCCTGGACTGCCAATGCTGGGGGCACTAGAAGGGCAGGGGGATGTCCAAGGTTCTGCTGCTACGCCTAGACTGCCAACCCTGAGGGCCATGGAAGGGCAAAGGGGTGCCCAGGGCTCCGCTCCAGGGTTTAGACTGCCAACCCTGAGGGCCATGGAAGGGCAAAGGGGTGCCCAGGGCTCCGCTCCAGGGTTTAGACTGCCAACCCTGAGGGCCATGGAAGGGCAAAGGGGTGCCCAGGGAGCGCTGAGGGTACAAGGACCCATCTGGGATCGCGGGCACACACAGAGGCCATCCCTGGGCCTGGGGGCCAGCTGTCTTTTATCTCGCCCTCATCACAACTCTGCCCCACCAAGAGCCTACCCTGTCTGAGTGGAGGCCAGAGGCCAGGCTCGAGCCTCTGAAAGGGTTACCTGGAAGGCAGCCATGATGCCTCTCATAAGCCCGGTCTTCCCTATCCCTAGCAGGGAGCACCTCGACCCCTACCCCACGGCACCCTCCTTGCCTCCAAAGCTACCAAAGCCTGGCTGTCTCGGCCTGGCTCTGAGAAGCTCCTCGTCCTGGGGACCCGAGGCCGAAGAAGACAAGCAGCCCTGTGGGAGCCTCAAAGGTCCCCGGGGTGCCTTCCAGCCTGCGGCCCGCGAGAGGCACGGCCACGGCGGCCAGGGTCACCGGCTCTGTTGACAAGGCCCGAGGGCAGGGAGCATCTTCTCTCTGGCATTTCCTCCTGCCCAAAGCACCTCGGGGCCCGCGGACAAGGTCGGCCAACGCTCCCAGCCATCAGTAACAGTAACGAGGGAGCCTTCGTAGGGCGCCTCGAGGTTGGCCGAGCATCGTACAGACAGGACCTTGTTTTCCCCCCATGACTCTGGCCTTCATTCAGATGGGGAAATGAGGGCAGGAGGGGCCACGCGGCCAACAAACATCCGGCGTTGGCCTGGAGCCGCCCAGCCTCCGGCCACCCCAGCCCCAGCCCAGAGGCACTCCCTTCCCTCGGGTGGTGACAGTGGCATCCCGCCTCCATCCGTGCTAGAAGGGCGGGGAGGGCTTGGCCCAGGCTGTCCCTCACAAGGCCCTGCTGGAGCCAAGAGACGCCGGCACTGCCCCACCAGAAGGACTGGCGACTCAGACGTCCAGCCAGGCGGTAAAGCGCCCTGGGCCCGGGCCTGCCTCCACAAGAGAAACCCCTCAGCTCCCCGATCTCAGCTCCAGGAAGAGACCCGTGCCAGCGAATCAGAAGCAAGCGCCCCGCTCCCACGGCCTCTCGAGGATTCCACTGGCCTCTGCAAAGCTTTCGGCAGACCCCGGCCTCCCCCAGGGCCTGGCCCAGAGCCCAGCCCTCGGCTTCTCGCCGGCCAGGTCCCAGCCCCGCAGGCCCCTCACCTTGTGCTGCTCCAGCTGAAGGATTAGCTGCTCCAGGTGGGCTTTTCTCTCCATTTCAGCCTCCTCTTCCACAAACCCGACGGACAGGCTGTAACGAGAGAGAGCAGAATGGCGCAGCGAGTCCTCCCCCCAAGGGGGGCCCCCCGCCAGTCCCCATCTGCTTGTGCTGATTTCTGGGAGGGTGCTCAGCTGCGGGGACCTGGCACCCTCTGGGGCTCGGAGCAACACGGGATTCAGGAGGCCGAGCGCGCCGAGCAGCGCGTCAGGGACCCCTGGGCGGTCAGCCAGTGGGAGGCAGGCCCGGCCCGTCTACCTGACATCCTCGGAGTCGAGGAAGGAGTCCTCGCGGACCTCCCGCAGCCTCTGCTGGAGCAGGTGCAGGTCCTCGCGGTAGCTCTCCTCGGCATCCCGCAGCTTCTGCTCAAAGTAGACGCGCAGCTGCTCGAGCTCGGTCTCATGCTCGTTCCGCCACTGCCGCTGCCGCTGCTCGAAGCCGTGCTTCAGCCGCTCCAACTCCTCCACGTGGGACGTTCGGGCCACGAGCTGCTCCTTCAGCTCTAGAACAGGAGGGTCCTCGGTCACGCGGAGGGACAGCCCAGCTCAAGACGGCGGCCCTCGCCAACGGGGCGGCGGTGCCGCACCGCCAGGGCCCGGGAGGGCTGACGGGGCAGCGTGGAGGAGGGACCTCCAGGGGCCTGGAGCGTCTGGGCGCGCCCTTCCCTGCTCAGGGGAGGCTCCGGGCCTCCGCCTCTGCCTCTCTTTGGGAGCCCAGCTAGCGGCCTTCACTCTGGCCTCATCCTCTGTGGCCTCCCTTGGCCGCGGGCACTGCCAGGCACCCTCTTCTTTCTAGCCTTTCCTCCCTCGGTCTCTTTCTAGCAGACACCTTTGCAAAATGTCCCAGGCCCTCTTCCCTTCTGTCTGGGCACAACGTCCTGGTGATCTCAGCAGCTCCCCTGGCCTGCCGGAATGACCATCGGGGTATCTGGACGAGCCGTGCATAGAGCACAGGTCTAGGGTTCAAATTCCGCCTCAGATGTGCTCTGCTCGGGTGCGTCACTTAGCGCTGTTTATGTCAGCTTCCTCATCGGCCAAATGAGCCAGAGAAGGAAATGGCGGAGCTCTCCAGCACCTCTGCCAAGGAAAACCCAGACAGGCTCATGAAGCGTCCGAACGACCCAACGCCTGAGCAAACGGGTGCTGACGATGCCTGCATCTCCCTTTCTTCCCTGGCCTCCTGCGGCCTCACGTCCACCGGACGGCCACTCCCTGCTGCGCTTCCCTGCCCCGGGCCTGGCCCCACCTGTCCAGTGCAAGAGGAGGCCTCCGGGCCCTGCCCGCTCGGGGCCACTCCGCCACAACCTCCCCCTCCTCGGTCAGCTCCAGCGGCAGCCAATGGCCTCTGGGGTCCACCAGAAAACCGCCTGCCTGGCCTTCCTGCTCGTCCGCCCGGGACGACAGCCCTTAGCTGGCCATCGCCTCCAGAGGCTTTCTTTGTCTCCAGGGCAAAACCGACCTTCACGAGCCGAACCCCCCGTCCGGCGCTGGCCCACCCAGCCGCCCTGCTTGCCCGCCTCCGAGGAGCCAGCCTGCCAGTTTCCTCCAGGCACAAAAGCCCAGCCGGTCCCCGCCTCCTGCAGGAACCCTTCCTCCAGCTGCCCAACAGCGAGGCCCTCCCTCGCTCCCAAAGTGCCCTCTGCTTGTTCTGCCACCACGTGCCAGGAAAGAGCAGGCAGGGCAGCCGGCGGAGAGTGGGGGGCCAGGCCCACTTGGGACGCTTCTGGCGAGTGACCCTGGCCAAGTCACGTACTCCCTCGACGCTCTGAGCCGGCATCGACAGCCGGAGCGAGGGAAGCCTGGGTGCAGCCTCGCCCCCGCCCCGCCCCAAGGCAAACGTCCAGGGCACGCAGGGGGCTGAGCGGACCCCCTGACGTTGACCCGTACCGTTCAGCTCGTGGCGACTGGCCCGCGTGGAATCCAGCTGGGCCCACAGCTGCTGGATCTCTCGGTGAGACTGCACCTTCAGCTCTTCGTAGGACGCTTGAAGGGTGTCCAGCTGCGCAGAAGGGGAAAGCTGTCCGTCAGACAGGCCATCCGCGCTCGAGGAGGCCAGTGGCTCAAGGGCCGGACGCGGGGAGCTGCCAGGAGGCCTGCAGGGGGCTCCCAGCAGGGGCCGGCAGGCGAGCTCCGAGGGGAACGGGCCCACACGCCCAGGATGCCCAGGGGCGGAGGGCCTCCTCCAAGGTGATGGGCGGCAGGAGCGAAGCCTGCCTGGGCACCCACCTCTGTCTGCTTTTCTCGGCATTTCAGGTTCAGGTCCTCCAAATACTGGTCGTGCTGAAGCTGCAGCTCTTGGCGCAGGTCCTGCAGAGCCAGCTGGTGCTGGGCTTGCAGGCTCCTCAGAGTGGCTGGAAGAGAAGCAGCTGGGGCTGAGGCAGGGTGCCCCCAAGGCAGCCCCCTTCCTTGCTCCCCCGGACCCCCGGGCTCCAGACACCCCGGGGGGCAGGCCACGGCCAGACGCGCCATCAGGTCTTCCTGATGGGGGCGCCACCCGCAAGACGCTCCCCCAGGGCTCCGGCCTTCTTGGCCTCGGGCGCCCAGGGAGCCCTCAAAGCCGCCCCTTACCTTCGGCCTGGCTCTTGTCGTGGCCCATCTTGTCCAGCTCCGCCTGCTGCTCAGCCAGCTGGGCCCTGAGAGCCCCGCGCAGGCTCTCCATTTCTGCCTGGTGCTTGGTGGCCAGCTCCTCCTGCAGCCTCCTCAAGGACGAGTCCCTCTCCGAGGCCCAGTCTCCCCTGAGAGTCTGGGAGAAGAGCAAAGACCATGGCAGGCCCTTGTGGCCGAGCCACGCACGGCCCAGGGAAAGCAGGGGGAGGAGGCCAGCGGGCCTCGTGGCCCTCCCAGGCTGGCCAAGGGCTCGATGCATCTTGGGTCGTCACACCCTCACCACTAGCCAGCAGCCAAGGCGGCGGCGAGCCCTCACTTGGCAGGGAAGGAAAGAAACCCGCCTGAGTCACTAGGCTTGTGCAGGGGGCCCCTCCTGTACCCGACCACCCCGACCACCCCAGGGGATTGCCAGCCCTGACAGGCCCACCCAAGGCAGCAGGGGATACCTCGAGCGTCCGGGCCTGGGTCTCCACTTGCAGTTCCAGCTTTTTTCCCAGGTCAGCTGGAATAGAGAAGAGCCCACTCTGAACCCAGAGGAACGTCACGCTTCTCGTCTCCGGGGTCAGAAGGGCCCCAGAGGCCAAGCAGAATGTCAAGGTGCCCACACTGAGGGAAGCCCCGGCCCCCTTCCCAACCCACGAGAGCACACGGTCTCTCTCCGAGGTGCACGGAAAGATTCCGGGGATGTTCGGACCCTCCTCCACGAGCTCCACACGAGCAGAAGGAAGAAACCTTGAGAGACTCGCCTGCACGGGGCCAAAGCTTCCATGCACGGGGAGAACCTGGCACAAAGAATCTCGTCCCCAAGGTGTGCAAGAACGCACGGCCAGCCTCCTGTGCGTGCCCAGGCCCGAGCCAGCCTGGAGGGCCTACTTGGCCCCAGCGAGCGCGCCGGGCACCGAAGAAGGAGCCGAGAGAGCCGAGGCTTGGCAGCCGCCTCAGCCACAACCACGTGGAACCAGGGGCGCCTCTCTGACACCCTCAGAAGGAGCCCAGGAGGCCTCCCCTGGGGGCTCCTGAGAAACAGGCGAAGACCTAAACATTAATCAAGGTAACCCACAAGAGCTTTGGGGAGCCCTCACTCATTCCTAAGAGCTTAGAGCTGCTCCCAGCTCCCTCCCCCCATCCCCGCCCCCAGCCACCCCATTCCCTGAGCTGGTTCCAGACCTCCTGGGCCCTCACTTCTCAAAGGAGGGAACGGAGGCCCCAAGCCTCGCCCAGAGTTAGCCGGAGTCCAAGGGGCCCGCACCGCTGTGGCCTTGGCAAACCCTCAGAGTTGGCCACAGGAGTACCAGGGCCCCCCTTCTGCGGTGACATCGAATGCCGAGTTTCCTCTCGGCATCTTCTTACAGCAGCAGCACCAGCCGTTCAACCCAGACTCCTTCTCGTAGGGCATCCCCTGCTCCCGTCGGGCCTCGGCACTGCGCCGGCTGCTCGCCTCTCCCAGGCCCTTCTCGCCCACCCCTTGGGGGCCCCTTTTCTCAGTCTTCCCAGCCCGGACTTCTCCCCATGCACAGACAGCTCGGGGGTGCTTGGTGCCCTGGGCTCCTGGGCCAGCATGCCCGCTCTCTCCGTGTCTGTCTCTCTCCCCTTCTCCCCGGATGGCTTCATTCTCAGCCTCGGGGCAGATGCGCTCCCTCAACCTTCTGTCCAAAGACTTCCTGGCTGCTCACTGCACACACCTTCTGTAGGCAACGGCAGCCCTTCCCAAGGGCCCGAGCATCGGCTCAAGGCAGAGGGCCCTCCAGAGAGGCATCAAATCCCATGAGCACTTCCATGCCAGGCTTGCTGCCCAGAATCCCCAGCTCAGGGGCAAGGCCCGCCCTCTGCCAAGGCCTCGTCACACCTGCTCTGCCACTCACAAGGCGTCCTTGAGAGCAGCCTCAGGAGCACTGAAGTGAAGCACTTGGCTCTAGTCAGGGCCAGCCCTAAGGCCGAGGCCCTAAGGCTGAGGCCACTTCTCCCTCCACTGGGCTCCACGACCCCATAGTCGTATGCCCAGGGATCAAATTCATCCCTTGAGTGGACTCTAGAATAGCTAACCCAACTAAAGAAGGGAGCTCGAGGTCCAGGGATGAGCTGGGAGTCAGAGCCAGCTCTGAACCCTCAGACCCAGGAAGCTCACGAGCATCTTCGATACCCCAGGTCCACAAGGGAGGCCATCCCCTGTGCCCTGCTCTCCACGTCCCTATCTCAGCTGAGGGCGCCACTGTCCCTGCACCCATTAGCCACGGGGCTGTCTGCTTCCGAGTCCCAGCTCTCCATCACTCCCGTCTCTCCACTCAGAAAGCCACATCCTAACCGGTCTTTCTTCTGCGTTCCGTGTCTCCCCGCTCTGGCCAACAGTTTTCTAGTCTACTCCTGCTCAAAACTCTTCGGTGGCTCCCAATGGCCTCTGAGCCAACTAGACCAAATGGCTTCCTATCTGGCCAGGCCCTCTCCTAGGCTGGGTCTTACGCCTGGAATTCACTCACGGCTGCCTCACTGCCTCATGACTGTTTTCCAGAATTCTTTTGCACGGCCTTGTCAGAGACTATCTCTCCCCTCCTTTCCTCTGGGTCTGAGATGTTCCCTGCTCCCGTCTCTCACACTGGCACATCATCAATACCTTCTCGTAGACTCAAGTGTGAAGAGAGGGACTTAGCATCCTAGACCTGGGAGGATCTGGGCAGTCAGCTCATCAGCTGGTGAGAGTGAAAGGAGAAAACCCAGGCCAAATCAGCTAGGGAGGCAGTGGAGGGCAGTGGAGAGAGCCGGCCTGGGAGACTGCATCAAGTCCCAGTGCACAGTAATTCTCCCTCTCTGTCTCCATCTCTCTCCCTCTTCTTCCCCCTTTCTGTCCCCCTTCCCTCTCTCTCTCTCTCTCATCCTTTCTCCCTCCCTCTGTCTGTGTGATTGGAAATTGTGCCTTTGAACTCCATTTCCCAGGAGCCCACTGACTCCCTGTCATTACGTGCTGACGCGGGCAGGAGATAAACTGGGTGCTCTTCCGTGGCTAGCTCTCTTTCCTTCCTGGGTTGGGAGGGACGTCGGTGGAACGGCTGTTTGAGCAGGTGGTTCTATTTTGTGACTTCCGGTGATTATTGCTCAATCTTATAAAATATAACACTGGAAGTTAGTGTATATTAACGGTTACATGTCTCCATCTCCCTCACACAGAGAAGGTGCTGAGGGACTCTGAGGAGTGTCTTCATCAGGAATTGTCTACGCCAATGAAAGCACGGGTCTGAGCCCAAAAGACAGACAGAAGCTGGGCTGAGCTAGAGCAGGCTCCACTCAGGCCTTTAGGCCTAACGCTGTGCTTGAGAAGAGTGAAAGGAAGAAGCAGAGGCAGCCGTGTGGGGAAGCCTCCTACCTCCAGAGACACGCATCCCCACAGCCTTCACTCGGGTCGCTCAGCCAGGATGAGCCTTGGCCCCTGGGCTACCCCAGCTGGTGCCCAGAGCCCTTGTTCCCTCCAGGGGCAGCGTAGCATACCTCGCTCCTGCTGGTGCTTCAAGGCCATTTCTTCCTTCTCCTTGCGATGCTGCTCTCTGACATGCTCCAGCTCAAACTGCAGGCGGCTCTGGAGGAGGGCCAGCTCCTGCGCCCGCTTGTCATTAAGCATCTCTCGCAGCTCCACCAGAGCCGTCTCCTTCTCCTTCCGCAGGTTTGCCTGGGTCAGCTCCAGCTGGGCCGTGTGCATGTTGCTCAGGCTCAGGCGAAGGGCCTCCAGTTCCAGGGTGTGGAGAGTCTGCAAGGGACAGAAAATACAATTTGGGTCTGTCTCTCTTCCAAAAGAGGTGGTGGTGGTGGTGGCAGTGGCTGCGGGGCGGGGGAGCCTCTCACAGGAGGGAAGTCCTCCTCGAGGGCTGGAGTGGGACTGATGACAGAGGCAGGAGGCTCTGGGGGGGCCACTCCTTTCTGTCTGCTGTGCTGAGTGAGGCCTGGCCCCGTGGCAGGAGGCCTTTCTGTTGGTAGCAGCGACACTTTGTGCTCATTTGTGACCAGAGGCCGACCCTCTCTGACAAGACTGGGCTTCCTAGTCTCAACATCCACCAGGCTGGCCTTCTCGCTGACCCTCACGGGGGAACAACTCCCTAGGGCCTCATCCAAGAGCCAAGGAACAAACACTCGACCAGCACGTGCCGGCTGATGCTTGCTGTGTTTCCCAAAGGAACCTCGTTTGGGCAGATTGACCAGGACCCGGTGGGTGGGCAGCCCCCTTGAGTGGCCCGCTCTGGAAACCATCTGTGTCTCCCCAAGCTCCCTGTTGGTCCACCTGTGTGCCCCTTTGGCTGCCCACTCCAGACTCCATATAAGGTGAGCCTCCTCACTTATCCACTGAGGCCAGAGGCCAGCAGGCTCCCGGCTCCCAGCTCTCTCAGCAGCTTCTGTCCACCCGCTCACATCACTCAGTCCTGGGCCTTGCCACCCCATGACATAAAGGTCACAGTACAAGGGACAACCCTCTATTCTGTTTAAGGCTCTGTGCTCAAACACTGGAGAGACTGAGACAAAGGTGAAGCGTCCCAGGCTCCAAGGACATAGATTCTACTGGGATAGGGTGGAAAGATGGGAGAAGGGGCTGGCAAGGAAGTGACGGGAAATGACGAAAAAATATAAAATAACTTCAGGGCGATAGGAGAGAGAGAGAGAGCCAATTACCCTGAATTCAAGGTGCCCCAAAAGCCAGAAAGGCCTAAGTGACACCCAAGCTCAGTCTGGAGGGAACTTGGGATTCCAAGGGGCAGATATGAGAAGGGAGAACATCCCTGCATGAGGCCCAGACACAGCAAAGGCAAGCAGGGAAAAAGCCCTTGGCCAATTAGTCAACAAACATCCTTTGGGTGCTGCCTATGTGCCAGGCAAGGGCTGGTCAAGGGAAACCAGAGAGGCAAAATCACACATGCAGTCCCTGCCCTCGGGGCTTCCATGGGAAGTACCAGGGACCCAAAGAAGCCAAGGTGAGGAGGGAGAGCATGCTGGGAACAGAGGACAGCCCCCAGTGCAAGAGGCAAACATTTAAGATAGAGCAGCATGTTCAAAGAACAGCAAGTAGGTCTGTGAATGTGAGAATGGAAGCCAAGGTGAGAAGACTGGAAAGATCAGAGGAGGCCAGGTCAGGAAGGCAACTGAGAAGCCCACGTATGGAGGCTCCATTTGATAACCAATGGAGATGACAGGCAGACCGATCACTTGGAGAGAGCAGAGACCAGTCAGAAGGCTACCATGGCAGGCCAGGCAGGAGGGGATGAAGGCCCCTATTAGGGAAACGTCTCTGAGAGTATACAGAAGAGGATTCCCACCAAAGAGGCGGCAGAGATAAAGACGACAAGATTTGGCAGGCAACTCTGGGAGCCTGGGAAGAGGGTGGAGGGCATGCCCTAACAGCCAATAACAGCCATGTTGGGAATCCTTGTTGGCTGACTGAAGAGGCACAGGGATGGGGTGGCGGGTGGGGGTGGATGAGTTTGAGACACCTCCACGACACACCAGGACAAAACATCTAAAAGGAAGACGGAAAAGCAGGACGTGAGCCCAAGAGAGACAACGCAAAGTGACGTGAGATCAGGCCAGAAAAATAGTACATTCCAACCATGGAAAAGGGCCCAGATTTATTCCACTCAACACGGCCAGAAGACAGCACAAGGCTAATTTGGGGCTGATGTCAGTAAAACAGTGAGAGCTACCTCTGCGAGGGATGGCTTCTCACTCGCTGGAGATCCTGAAAGAAAAGCTAGAAGCAGAGTTGTCAGGCACGTGGCCCAGCGGAGTCTTATTCTGGGACAAGTTAAAGAAGAAATCTTGTAGCACTGGGCAAAAATCTTCAAATACCCCAGAGGAGGCCTCTGGCCCACAGGGTGACCCTCTGGAGAGGGCCCAAAGAAGGTCCTGAACCAAAATCACAAGGTGCCTTTTCAGGGCCCTCCCCCCAATTTGAATCAAGCTCAAAGAGATACCAGGAAGCATGCAGTCTACCTGCGCCTGGAGCTGGGCCTGCTGCATCTCTGCTCGATGTGACGCCTGCATTTGTTGCTGCAGCCCCTCCATCATCTGCTGGTGCTTGCTGTGAAGTTCGTCACGGAGCTGCGTCATCTCCTCCTTATGTTTACTAACCAGCTCCGCGATCTCACGATCATGTTCTCGTTCATGGATCTCGAGAGAGAAAAGAGATCAAGATCAATGTGAGGAGCCAGCTTAGGGAGAGAAAGGCCAGATACAGGCTCCCAGCCAGGAGTGTTCGGACGTGTGGTCCTGATGGGCTCTGGGGGGAAGTCTACCAAACTGTCAGGGACAAAGAACCCCAACAGACGCAGTCTGCTCGTGAACGCCACCTCGTTTTCTTGATGAGGGAAACTCGGGCCTGACAGAGGCAGCCCAACAAAAGAAAGGGAACAGTCAGCACGAGCCAAAGCACTGCGCCAAATGGCGGGAAGCCGATACCTCCAGAAGCTGAAAAAAGCCGTATCAAACCTTTGAGTCTCGACATCAGATAACGTTCTCGGCAGGTGTGGAAAAGGCCTTCCACACGACACGACGACTCTGATGTATTTTTACAAGACCATGAACAACTAACGAGCAGCGGAAGGTTTCTTTCTTGCCCAGACCAAGAGCGTGCGCCCACCTCCAGTGCCATCAGAGGGTTCCAGATTGAGGGCTGGGCGCAGTGAGCGCAGCCCGTAGTCAAGCCCCTCACGTTCTGGAGGAAGTCCGGGGAACCACATGGACGATAAGCAGTCACAGGCGGAGAGGAACTTAGATCCTCTGCCGTCCAACTCTGCCCTCAAATGCTGAGCCCGGACAGGAGAGAGACTGCATGAGCAGCAGGCAAAGCACACCGGGGGCACCCCTACTTCCAAAGGGGTTCTGAAACTCTTGGGACTGCAAAAACATGGGGGGGAAAGGAAAGATCAGCACAGGAAAGAGATCTTTGAGTGTAATGGCGGGTTTACCCAGAAAAGCCACGGCTCTCAGTACCAAGGGTCAGCTGTCTCCCAAAGATCCCAGCTGAATCCAGCAGTCATCGGCATTCCCAGACACCACTACCAAGGACCCTTTCTAACAACCCCCAGCACCACTCAACCCAGACTGGGCCACCCCAACATACACGAGACAATGACAAAGCAGCACATCCTCCGAGGAAGAGCTGACCAACTGCCAGGAAACTCAATATTCTTGCATAGATAGGTTGAAAAGAACAGAAATGGCCCCATATCCCAAATCAACTATTCCCTTCTACCAAGAAGAATCCAGAGATCAAGGACTTCTTTCTAGCCGGTAGCTTGATTCAGTCTGGTCCTCCGGGTGATAGGCTAATGGCAGTCTGGGCTGACTCGAGAGAGATCCACTGTGAGCATCCCATTAAGGAGACTTTTAAAAGCATCATAAGAGCCAAGATGCTCTTTGCTACCAAGAAAAGTCTGCTACAAATATCTGCCATGCATGGGGACTTTTTCCCTATCGAATATAATTTCTTTGTGGCATACACCTCATAGGAGAATCTGGTTAAAAAGTCAGGTCGTTTGAATCGCTTTATTGGCATGACACAAACTGCTTTTCTTAACAGCTGCCTGACTTCACAGCTCCATCAATCACGGACCAGTGTGTCTATCTTCCCATAACCCCTCCGGCAGTGACCACTGCCATCTTGCGTCCCCTCTGCCAACTTTCGGAGGCCACGAGGGTTGCCTTAATTGGCATTTCTTATCATAAGTGATCAGGAACATTCTTACCTGTAGTTAATACCTTGCAATTCTTTTTGAGCTGCTTTTTCATGGCCTTTTTTAATAGCCATTCATGTTTGGGATCTCTATATAATTTATCTATGTCTGTTGATTCTCTGTACCTTGGAAAGCAGACCCCATTTGGCAAATGTGACACAAAGATTCCTTCTCCATTCAGCCAGCCCTCCCCTTGTCCCAGATGCATTCATTTGGCCGGTGCACAAGTTTTTCTATTTCATTTATTAAAATGATCTCTTATCTGTTGTAATCGCCTCCGTGGCTTGTCTGAAACTGGAACTGAAGTAGATGCTCAAAGAGCGGAGAAATGGTGAAACCAATTGTGGTCCATTCATGTAAAGGGAATATTGCTATGCCCCAGCGATGACTATAATGAATGGGGGGGACTTGGAAAGGCTTCAATGAGTCAGGGAGGCCGCAGTAAATTTGTAGAGGAACCAAAACAGGCACAACAAGCAGAATAAAGTGGAAATAACCGCCAAATCACTTCACCAAGAAGTTTAAATTTTGAAATGACAAAGAATAGGCATGGAGGAAAAGAAGAAAGTGAGGCAATAGCACCCCAGTCTTCTGCAGAGGCCAGAGGGCCGCCAGTGTGAACTGCTACCCCTAGGCCTCGGGGATCTTTAGGGGCTAATTCCTTTGGCCAATGGTTTCTCTACTTCCCCTTTTTCTTTCATTCCTTCCCTTCCTTCTCTTAAAGTTCTTGTTCCTTGAATTGCCTCTTTGGGAAGGGAGAAGGGAGAGATGAGAGGGGAAATCTCTTCAACATAAAACCCAGTGCTATCAGGAAGAATTAAAAAAAAAGAAGAAGAAGAAGAACGAAGCTTTAACAAACATTTCACAGGCCGGAGGACAAAGATAGTGGCTAAGACTCAAGTAATGGCAAGACCTGAAGACCATCTCAGTCTGTGAGTGTGAGCAAGCCAGCCTGGTGGGGCCAATGTGGAAGCCCTCCCCTAACAAGACAACGCCAACCCTGTTTTACCGAAGTACCTTTTTGATGGCACTGATCTGTTCTCTCCGCTCTTGTTCCCATCTCTGCTGCTGTTCTTCCAACTTTTCTTTCATCTCTTTGCGTGTGGCCTCCACCTAGAAACAAGATGAAGGAGAAGAAGGAGAGGCCTCTTTTCCACAAACTCTGCCCACAACCCCTGGAAGGGGGCACCAATGCCCAGGGACCCTTGCTGCCTACCTCTTTCTGGTGCTCTCTCCTCAGTTCTGTTCTCTCCTGCTCATGCTGATGTTTCATCTGACTCATCTGCTTTTCATGGTAGCTGCTCAGCTCAGACCGGACGTCCTCCAGAGCACACGTGGCTTTCTGCGCCTCCTCTTGGAGCAGCCACTCCGGCTCAACCTGAGCATTTTTCAAGGAAATCGTTTGCTGAATTGGGCTATTTTCTGTTGATAGGAAATCAGATTCTTGTACCTTTCTTTTAGCATCAAGTTTCTGATCCTCTGAAAGAACAGATGTAGATTTCCCAGCAAATCCTACTTTTTCATGGCCCAGTCCTTTTTCCAAGCACTTAATTTTCTCGATCAGTTCAAGTATGTTTTCCTCAAGATTTTCCCTATCTTTAGTGAACTTTTCTTCCAAAGTATTTTTCTCTTCGACAACTTGCGTAAACAGGTTTTCCTTAATGGCCATCTCGGCCTTCAGGGTCTCCACCTCTTGCAGCAGAGATTCTTCCAGAGTGATTTTCTGACTCGAACACCCAGCAGGCATGTGGCTTCTGGGTTTGTGGACACGGAGTTGGCCTGGTGGTCTATTCTCCTCCTGGCTGCACAGAGCCTCGAGACCCACTGAGGCAGAGGCTATTTTCCCTGATCGTCCCCCCTCTTCCTTCTGAGAGACCTCATCCATCACATGGCAATGAGGCTGGTGAGTGACTGAAGCCCAGCCTGCTAAATCTGTTATGCCACCAGCTGTAGTCCCAAGTTTGATATGTTCCTCTCCTTTCAGCCTCGGTACAATCTCATCACAGGAACCTCCCCCCTCCTGGCTCAGTACATTCAGAAGTCTGTGTTTACCCTCCCACCACCTCTCCTCAGCCACCTCCTCCTCCACTTCCTGGGAGAAAGTCTTCAGTGCCAATTCCTTCTCCCTAAGAAGATGACTTAACTTCACACATCTCTGCATCAAGTAAGCCTTGTCTTTATCCATTAGCTCAAGGATCTCACTTAAGTCACCTTGAGAAAAGCCACTGGGCTCCTGCCTGTCCGTCCATGGCGCAGCATATGATTCTACTTGCACAGAATTTCCTTCAAACAAAACATTTGAATCTATGTTTCCATCCAAGCCAATAATGAGCTCGTCTGATAGGAAGTCCAGACTCTCTCTCTCAGATCTTCTCTGTAAAGCAGTTTCTAGATCAAAATGGTCAGGTGCCTCAGATACACGTGATTGATCGCGTTCAGTAGAGACCAGATATTTTTCCATCAAGTCCCTGGTTTCCTCCATCCTCGATTCCTCTGATGACACTTCATCCTGAAGGCTTCCAACTTCAAGCTGGTCATCCTCATGCTCACCAAGTTCTAAACTTGGGTTTTCTTCTTCAGAATTTAAACAGCACGTTTGGAGACCATCTCGGCATCCCACTTCATGGCGATCTGACTCTCTTGGCCTGAGGCATAACTTCCTTGGCATCCCCTGAAGTTCAGCTTTCTGCCCTAGTAATGTTCTCTCCTCCCAGTTTGCCTGGCCCAGTGTCATGCCATGCTTCAGTCGTAGCTCTCCACTGTTTTCTGTCTCCTGCAGCATCTTCTCATTCGATTCCCGGACATGGAAGTTGAGTAAGTTTTGTATCTCGTCATCACCCTTCGAGGCCAAAGCTTCCTCCACGATTTTCTCTGCAGAAGGAAGTTTTCTTTTCTTGTGGTCATCATTCTCCAAGTGCTCTGCTCCATTTCTTTCCTCCTGAAAAGTTGCCCTGTGGCTCTCGGGCATGGCACACGCAGCCAGCTCTAAGAACTGACTACTGAAATCGATGCCAAGTCCACCAAGGCTCTGCTGCTCGCTGCCTCTCAGGCCTGGCACTGGACTGGCACCCCAGGATTTCCCATCCGTGTCTCCATAAGCCTTTCTTGCCTCTGCGACCCCCAGCTCACATGTCTCTCCCAGCTCATCCCCCAGGTTCTGCAGCAGTGGCCCACAAGCCTCCCTTGGGGGAGGTACTTGGGACTCCTCCATGCAGTCTTGTTTTTCCCGTTTTAACTCTATGACTTTGGAACTCTTCACAGACAGGGCATGTTGGGCTGAAGCTCCAGCATTGCCAGCAAGGCCTAACTGGTCTTGGAGGCTGCTGATCATCCCTTCCTTCTCGCTGACCACCTGTGACGGTTGCTGACTGGCACTTTTCCCATGTTCTTCCATTTGGGCAAACGCAGCCTCTTTCTCTTTGAAATTCTTAAAAATAAAAGGTTAGATATCAACAAAGAAGCAAACTTCATGATCAGATACTATTCCATCAGATTACAAGTTACTTAAACACACCCATGTAGGCTGGATGCAAAGTGATAATGTCTGTTTTGTTTATAAATCCAAAGTTAAGGGGGCAGCTCGGTGGTTAGCGGCTTAAAAACCAGGCCTAGAAGCTGGGTAGCTCAGTGGATTGAGAGCCAGGCCTGGAGATGGGAGGTCCTGGGTTTAAATCTGGCCTCAGACACTTCCCAGCCGTGTGACCCTGGGCAAGTCACTTAACCCCCAGAGCCTAGCCCTGACCACTATTTGGCCTGGAACCAATACACAGTATTAATTCTAAGACAGAAGGTCGTCCAAAGTAGTAACCGGCACAAAGAAAAGGTCAACATCTCCAGGGAATTATGTCAAATTGTGCAGGCTGCTGGAGAAGTTACGGTCAATTAGAGTAAATGGTTTCTAAAGGGCCTGAGGCCATCTCGGTCCAGGCAAGGTCCTTTTACTTCCAACTGGTCACAGCCATTCTGAAAAGGAATAGGCCTCTGGCTAATCCTCAAGCCCTAAGAAATGAAGAAGGCCCAGTGAAGGGGCCCCAGGGAGAATAGCTCTGTTTGGAAGTCAAACACGCCCATGGGGGGCAGCATCTGGATCTGCAGAGGGGTAAGGGACCCTGCCCTGTGACTAGGACTCACAGTTGGGGGGGACCCCAACGATTCCATCACCATAGTGACTTCCCACGGAGGACACTCCATTCACCAATCCAGCCAGCCCAGCCCAGCAGGGGCCAGACATCTTCTCTTCTGAGAAGGGCAGCCCGCAGCAGGGGGAGCTTTGGGGACCGGTAAGCCCAAGGGAGGCCCTTCTGATCCCCAGTCATGAGAGCCCACAGGAAAGTCTCTTAAAGAGAACAGCACGTCCACTTGAGGCACCCTCTCAGGCAGGCACTTGGGAGACTACACACTCTCTCACCTTCTGTGATGATGCTGGCAGCTTTTCCAGATCCCATCCCTGTGAGGGAGGATTTGGCTCTCGAGGGCCCTGCAGAGAAGCCGCTGCCTGGAGCTGGCTCTGGGACAAGCATCCTTTGGCTGGCGTCTTGCTCTTCAGGAGCTCGCTATTCTGAACATGAAGTGATTGGCCTGTGAGCTCCCACAAGTGTCTCCCCTGGGTGACTCCCCTTCCCCTGCCCACCTCCCCACGAGCTCTTAGACTCTCAAGAAGTGCTGCCCATGAGGTCAGGCTGCTGGCACACACATTTGTTAAGGCAAAAACAACAATTCACTTTACGTAGAGCACAAGGCAGGTTCCATCCCCCTAGCCTGGCACCTGGCTCACTTTGCGCCCACTCTTCCCACATGCACCCCCCTATCCTGTCTCTCGGTCAGGTTCTAGAATCCTCAGTTCCTCTAACTCGTGTCTCTCCCCTTCTAGGGGGGTCACTCCTGGGTCATCCCTGGGCCAGGAGGCTCCTTCCTTCTGAAATCTCCCTCTCTGCGGCCAGGTTTTCATCGTCGCCTCTCAAAACTGGGAGCAGGAAAGGGCCTCAAAAGGCGCCTTGTCCAACCCACAGCCCAAAGGAAACGGTGGTCTAATATTGACCAGAGTGGGCCATCCCAAAGCCTCTGCCTGAAGACATCCAATGGGTCACAGCTGACCAAGAGCAAATGATCATTATCGGTGTTTCTGGAGCGCCTTCACACACAAGACCTCAGGTACTACTCAAATACCCGGGGATTTGTGGGCTGATTACTGTTCCCATTTTACAGACGTGAAATGCCTGGCCCAGGGCCACACAGCTGGCTAGGAAGCGTCCGAGACCAGGGTCAGCTCTGTAGCCCCTGTGTTCCCCTGTGTGCCTTCTAACTCCAGATTCAGGGTTATGCCTATGTCCTCGGCTCCCTAGGCTTCCCCATCCGTGTGTTCCTCAGCCTCAGGGCTTTCTAGGTCTAGAGCTAGAAGAAATCCTGGAGGCCAAATAGTCCAGCCCCTGAGGCCCAGGGACGGTTAGCTGTCTTGCCCAGGGCCGCCTCTCTTATCATCTGGCCTTCGTCTCTCCCAGACTGCTCCAAGAATCCATCCAAGGCCACTCACGAATGGCGGCCCAGTCCGACACTCCATTTTCCAGTCTCTTTGGTCCATGACAGGAGACGGCTGAACACTGTTTGGTGCTCTCTCCCTCAGTTTCTATGGCTGCACACTCACTTAGGGCTCTCCTCTACCTGCTGACTTCTTCTTTGTCTCCTGTGGAAGTCTCATCATCCTCTTGTTTGTCCCAGAGACACTGGGGTTCCTGGAGGTTCAGTCCTGGATGATTTCTTCCAATAAACCTCCATTCTATCTCAGCACCACTTCACTCGGATGGATCCTTCCACCTGGGGGCTCATTCCATTGGCTCTACAAACTCACACTTGGTGAAAATTGACCTCATCCTCTTCAGCTGGTGCTCCCTCCCAGGCCACAGACCCCCATCCCTGAACCCAGAGCCAGTTTCAGGATCCCTTTCCATACCCCGGTGCTCGGGGCCAGCCCCATTTGGATACTTCTTCTCCCTCCCCCTCATACTCTGATCCAGCGACACGGCCTCCTTGCTAATTCTCCACTATCTCCTCCCTGGGTACTGTCACAGGCTGTCTGTCTTCCATGGCTGGTGGACTCTCTTCTCTCCACCTCTTGGCTCTCCGGCCCCCCTTCAGGACTTGGCTCAAGTCCCATCTTCTGCCTGAAGCCGTCCCGGTTGGCCTCGATGCCACTGGCTGAGATTGCTGCCCATTCTCCCTGCACATCTCCCTTGTGCGCAGTTGTTGGCAGTTTGTCTCTCCCATTAGAATGTGCGTTCCTTAACGGCAGCCATGGTTTCTGTCCTTCTTTGTGGCTGGCATACAATAAGCATTTAATAAAAGGCAATTGAGGCAATCACAGGAGCCAGTAGACAGAGTGTTGGCCCTGGAGCCAGGAAAACCTGAATTCAAATCTGGTCTCAGACAATGACTTGGGACAAGTCCCTTAAACTCTGTCTGAGCTTCCTCATTTATAAACCAGGGATTTCTGGGTCACACTGGCAACAAAATGGAGGACTAGATATTTTTTCCAATCCCCACAACATCCCAACCCTCTCCAAAGCAGAAATCGTGTGCCAAAAAGAAATGGATCTTTGGCCATCTGTCTCACTCACCACCTTACTGGCATGGCAGTGAGGCTGCGCACCAGCACCAAAGCCCGCCCTCTAGTCCACCCTCCCTTCTTCCAGGCAACAGAAGCCTCGTCAGGCCCTGACAGACACACAGACAACCCCACAGTGGTCAGTCCTGTGTCATGTCAGCATGGCTCCCCTCAGAAATGCTAGTGGCCAGCCAGAGAATTGAGGAGTGGAGGAAATAAGCCAAAGGGGAAGAGTTTAGCATCCAGCCAGGGTCCCTTCTGGCTACCCAAAAGGCAGCAGCGGAAGCTGAACCAGGAATTATCTAGTGTGGGAGGAGGTTGAGACCCTTTGAGATCCAGCCCTCAAGGACATCACAAGCAAAGGACAGTCAGAAAGGAAGCCAAGAGAGGAAATCAGGAGAAAAAACCCTGAAATGCCCAAAGACCTGGACAATAAGGAGCTACATCAAAAGGAAAAACCGGAACAGCAGAAGGAACTGGGGACTCCAGACCTAGTAAACAGAGCCAAGTCCCCAAGAATAAATGCTGCCCCTAACGGGAAATGTTCCACTCAGGATTTAAGGAGGCAGAAGACCTCGCAGGATCAGAGAACGAGGAACCACAGCACGCTGTTCCAAAGTGATGAAGTAAAAGAGAAATGAGGCATACGAGGGCAGATCTGATGGCCCACCCACACAGCCAAAATGAGGGGCAAAAGAGAAGCCCTGCCATCTGCAAAAGCGAGCCTCGCCAAGAAACGAGCAACAACAGATCGGGCATGCAAACAGTGGAGGAAAAACAAGAACTAGAAAAAAGTCTGCTCGCTATGCAAGCAAAACAGCCAGATCATAAGAGGTTACCTGAGGATCAGTGGGTGCTCAGAAGAACATGGCCAGACGAAAAGCCATACTGAGGGAAATGAGAGACAACTAATGACTGCCCAGTCCTTCTGAACGGAGAAAATGGAATTTCAACTGGAGGAATTCAAGATCTCCTCCAAAAACGCCAATTCCAAGACCCAGAGAGGTCAAGTTTAGTCATTCAGTTCAGAAACAAGCTCTCAAGTCATCAGGAGAAAGCCTTCAAATACAAAGGAAAGGACATTCAATCAAAGCAGGACTATTGGCGCCCCCCAACCCCCATGATAGGAGGAATGAGCTCCAGGGCTCGTGGTGCAGCCGGGACTGACCGAGCCACAGAGGAAAAAGAGACAGTCGATAATTAAGAGGTGTCAGAAGCATTCTTAGACGAAAAACCAGAAGCGGAGACACGCCCTGTTTCTCAAAGGCCCAAGCAACTGAGATAAAGGAAGAGTGAATGCATGGCATGGACTGGGAAAGACCAGATGGGGTGGGGGACAGGAGGTGGCGCTCCTAGGAAAACAGGAAGGCATGACACAGAGAGAAGATCTGAGGCAAATGGAGAAAAAAGGGCAATGGGGGAAGGTACAGATGACTGGTAGGAGGGGGCCCTCCCATGGGGCAGTATTCTCTGTGACATCTAGAATAATCTGCATCATGAGACGGGCGAGAACAGAAACTACCTAGAGGGGAGAGCCCAAGATGGCCCCCATGGAAGTTCTGATGTCATGAGGGACGCAGGGAATAGAGACAAGTGCATTATGGGGGGGGGGGGGGGGGTCATGTATAAGAAAGTTAAGTGTCTCAAGAAGACCCAGAGAGGATGAAGAGAGAGAGAAATCCCTTTTGGAAAAGGGTTCCCAGAAATCCGATTTTTAAAACAAATGAACAGAATGAACATTAAGACAACTCTTGGGCACCACCCGGCACTCATCAGAAGTGACAAGCGCTTTTTACATCTTCGTGTATGTGCGCATGTTTTCTATTCCAACACGGCAGGCATGGAAATGTTTTTGTATGACTTCACAAGGATAATCAGGATCATATTGCTTCAGGAACAGCTCAGTGGCTCGGTGGATTGAGAGCCCAGGCCCAGAGACCGGATGTCCTGGATTCAAATCTGGCCTCAGACACTTCCTAGCTATGAGACCCTGGACACCTGGCCCTTACCACTCTTCTGCCTTGGAGCCAATACAGTATTGATTCTAAAATGGAAAGTGAGGGGTTAAAACAGGGGGGGGAAACTGTTCCTCCATAGCAGAGGGTGACTTCAAATAGTTTATGAGCAAATTACCTCTTGTAACTGAAGTTGTAACCCTTGAATCTGACTGGCCAAGAGTAGCACTTCCTGCTGGTCATCCTCGTGGTTCTGTCTCACCAGCTGAAGGTTACTGGTCAGTTGGACAATGATCCTGTCTCTTTCCTGGACTGCCATCTCTAATTCCTACCAAGGGGGCCAATACACAACATCAAAGCTCGTACTCGTTTTGAAAAAGCCCACTCAGGATTGGACACATCGAGTGACCAAAGAGACAGTCTACATGGGGCAGACACCGCCTGGACAAGGCGTGAACCCGGCCCTTTGTGGCCTTCGGCTACAACAAAGAAGGCCCCTTTTAGACTCTTTCTGGTAAGCTATTGCTATGTACCCGGATGAGTCTGAGGCTATCCTGTGTGCACACACGCACGCACACACACACACTGTCTGTCAGTCTCTGTCTCTGTCTCTCTGTCTCTCTCTCCCTCCCTCTGTCTCTGTTTCTCTCTCTCTCTCTGTGTGTCCATCTGCCTGTTTCTCTGTCTCTCTTTCTCTCTCTGTCTCTCTCTATCTCTCTCCCTCTCTGTCTGTCTCTCTATCTCTCTCCCTCTCTGTCTCTGTTTCTCTCTCTGTCTCTGTCTCTCTCTATCTCTCTCCCTCTCTGTCTGTCTCTCTCTGTCTCCCTCTCTGTCTCTGTTTCTCTCTCTATCTCTCTCTCTGTCTCTGTTTCTCTCTCTCTCTCTGTCTCTCTCTATCTCTCTCCCTCTCTGTCTGTCTCTCTCTGTCTCCCTCTCTGTCTCTGTTTCTCTATCTCTCTCTCTGTCTCTGTTTCTCTCTCTCTCTCTCTCCCTCTCTGTCTCTGTTTCTCTCTCTATCTCTCTCCCTCTCTGTCTCTGTTTCTCTATCTCTCTCTCTGTCTCTGTTTCTCTCTCTCTCTCTCTCTCTCCCTCTCTGTCTCTGTTTCTCTCTCTATCTCTCTCCCTCTCTGTCTCTGTTTCTCTCTCTCTCTCCCCCTCTCCCCCTCTCTGTCTCCCTGTCTCTCTGTCTCCCCCACCCACACACCCACATCCACACGAGCCAAATTAAAGACATTTCAACAACTGCCGTGAGTGGCCGGGGGGAGGGAGGGGTGACACAGAGCTCAGTGAGCTGGCCGACATCCCTCAGCTTTCTGGGCCCTCTGATTTCTACCTCAGGGCACACTTTGGGTCTAATGGGTCAGCTGCTTCTACTCAGCTTCACTTCCCTAAAGAGCAGAGATCAGAGACCTCAGAGAGTGGTTACCTGGCACCTGTGTGCACGGAAAATCAGCCACTTCCCCACTCGGCTCAGTTTCCCCTGCTGTAGGATCTGGAGTTTGGACAAGTCACACCACCATGATGTGCCCAAGGCCTCCATGAAGCCTTTCCTCTCTGAGTGTCCCTGGTGCCCTGGTGGCTTGTTTGCCTTGGGTCGTCTATGCTCCCCCCCAAGTTCAGGGTTGGTGTGCTTGGTGGAGCCCCCTGACCCAGCCCAGTGTTCCTTCACTACACAGCTGAGGAAATCAATCCCTCAAATTCCCTGAGGTCTCTGGAAAAGCTCTGGTCCCATCCTCCCCCGCAGAGGGTCCCCAACACAGACTGTGCCCCCGGTTTTCTTGCATCATCACCCTAGTGGGGTTCTCTCAGCAGCAGCCCCGGGGTAGAGGGCAGGCCCCTAAGCACAAGAGGTGGGGTCCTTCTCCTTTCACTAAGGGCAAACAGACGTCACCAGGCCTGGGAGGGGAGGGCTGAGGGCTTCCCCCAAGAACAGAAAGGAACCCTGAAAGACACCCACCCTGGAAGCCAAAAGGAGAGTCTTGGGAGGGAGGGAGGCCTCCCTGCAGACCCCGAGGCCCCGCTCCTCAGGCTGCAGGGTAAAGGGGAGCTCGGGGTCCAGCCGGATCCTAACAGCTGCCAGGGCTCCATCCAGAAGTTCAGAGATTCTGCATTGTGATTGTGGCCCCTGGGCACTGTGCCTCGATACCAGGAAAATACACTTTCTCCTCGTTCTCCAGGACCACAGCCCTGGAATCCCCTCTGGCTCCTCCCTCCCCCTCCCCCTCCATGGCCAACCCCCTTGTCTCCTCTCAGATGAGCGTTGGGGCCCTCACCAGCTCCAGCCTGGTCTGTCCCCCTCCGGTCCAGCCTCCATTCGGTTCCGAAGACGATTTTTCTAAAAAGGCGGCTCTGCCCTCTATGGCCTCTAGACCCAAGCAGAAACTCTCTGGAATTTCAAGGTCTTGCTAGCCAGCTCCCCCCAGCAGCGACTCGACTCGATGCTGCTACCAGGCCTCCCTGGAGCTTCCCCCACAGCCGACCTACGTCACTCTCTATCCCCTTTGCACCTGGCCCCCCCTCAGACTGAGCTCCGGAACCAAAGGCAGGTTTCTGCCTTTCTTCACACGGTCCCTGGCACACCGTCGGCACTAAGTCGGTGCCTGGGGACCAGTGACTAGATGAGTCCTCCAGATGGTGCAGAGTTTCCTGAAAAACTAGCCACGGCACCATCGCACCTCCTCAACAGCCAAGGCCTCGCTCACCCATTCCTGGGGCCGGACCAGACAAACACTAGAGCCGATCCGGCCGCAGGACTCCAGGCTTGCGCCCAGGGATCTCTGCTGGACCTCGGGTGAGGGCACAGCAAGGAAGGCTCATCCCTACATCGACAGAGGACGCCAAGCTGAGAGAGAGAGTGGCAGCCCACAGAGGATCATGGCAGGCTTGAACAGGAGGCTGAATCGAGTGCCAAGGTCGCGAGGGGCACAAAAGCAGGTGTTGCAGGAGGAGGCCCAGGCAGAGAGCCACTGCGAATCGGATCTGGGCACCTTCAAAGGAGGCCGATTTCCAAGGACTAGGAAATCGTCGAGACGCTGATCGGAACCCTGAGCCACCCGCGATGGTGTCCTGGAATACTGTGGGCAGTTCTGGGCATCAGGGGCTAAGAAGGACCCTGAGAAACAGGAGAGTGTCCAGAGGGAGCCCATCAGAGTACCACAGAGAGGGCCCTGAGGTCCAGTGGAACCAAGTGGGACTGTTTAGCCTAGAGAAGGCTCAAGGGAGACCTCAGAGCTGTCTTCAAATAATCTAGGGCCTACAGACCAAGTTAGGTCCTAGGGAGGAGAGTCTAAATTGTTCCCTTGCCTCGGAGAGCAGAACCAGGAACAGTGGGCTTATGCTCGGACAAACTCCCAACAATGAGAGCCGTCCCAAAGTGGAAGGGGCTGCTCCAGAGTTGGTGGGCTACTCCTGTTGAGGCTCTTTAAGCGAAGGCTAGGAAACCACTTGTGAGACATGCTCCGTTGAAGATTCCTTGGGATCAAGATGCACTAGAAGGCCTCTAGGGGGCATTTCCACTCAGATTCTGCAACTTGGGATTTTTATTAATAATTGCTCTAAAGGTTGTGAACAACATTTCCTTTCTTCTTCAGAGATCACTCAAATCTGCCGAATGGGTGCGTGTGGTTCTAAAGGAAAGCCTTACAAGCTTAGGCGTATTGTTGTCTAGCATGATCTCACCCCGATTACTGCTGAACACTGAAGTGTAATGAAAAACACTGCTGAAGGTTTAATGGTTTTTTAAAACCTTATAGACATCAAACTGCAGGGCATTCCTTTTCTTTAATTTTTTGTTTTTTTCTCCCAATCACATGGAAAAACAATTTTTTACTTTTCTTTTAATTTGTCGCTCCAAATTCTCTCCCCTGCTCCACCTTCTCTGAGACAGGAAGCAATTGTTAGTTTTTATAAATGCAATCGTATAAAACATTGTTCTGTGTCAGCCATTTTGTGAAAATTTCAAACAAAAAGAAAATCAAGAAAGAAGAAAAGAAAAAAGTGAAATAGAGTTGGCGTTCAGAGGCAGGTAGTATTTTTCATCACAGCTCCTCTTGGATCACTGTATTGCTAAGAATAGCTCTATCATTCATGGCTGATCACCGACCACTGCACGTTATTGCCACTACTGTGTACAAGGTACTCCTGGTTTTACTTACTTCACTCTGCATCAGTTTATCAGGTCTTTCCAGATTTTTCTGAAACCATCTTCCTCATTATTTCCCACAGCACAAAAGTATTCCAAAACAATCATATAACACAACTTGTTTGGCCATTCTCCCAACTGATGGATGTCCCTTCAAAGTCCAATTCTTTGCCACCACCAAAAAAAGTGCTGCTATTAATACTTTTGCACATATAAGCCTCTTTCCCCTTTAGATAGAGATCTAGTATTACTGGAGCAAAGCTATGGAGCCCTTTGAACATGGTTCCAAATTGTTCTCTAGGATGACTGGATCAATTCACAATACCACCAACGATGCATTAGGGTTCCAGTTTTCCCACATCCCCTACACATGTCATTTCCCTTTTCTGTCATAGTAACAAATCTGATAGGTATAAAGTGCTACCTTAAGATGTTTTCATTTTCATTTCTTTAATCAGTCCATGATTTATTTTTTTCATGACTATATATTGCATTGATTTCTTCATCTGAAATCTGCCTGTTTATAACCATTGATAATGACTTGTATTCTTATAAAAACTGAATTCAGTTCTCCAAATATATCTCTTGCCTGTTTACTTTTTTATGCTTCTCTTGAGTTACATGTTTAAAGATCAAATTTTGTGTTCAGCTCTGATCTTTTTATTAGGAATGTTTGAAAGTTCTCTATTTCATTAAATATTCATTACCCCTACTCCCCAGATTATAAGCAATTTCACTGGATAGATAATTCTTTGTTATAATCCTAGCTCCTGTGCCTTCCAGAATATTACACTCCAAGCCCCTCCAATCCTTTAATGTAGAAGCTGCTAAATCCCGTGGAATCCTGATTGTGGCTCCACAATATTTGAATTTGTTCTTTCTGGCTGCTTTTAGTATTTTCTCCTTGAGGTGGAAACTTTGGAACAAAGCTATAGTATTCTTAGTTGTTTTCATTCTGGGATCTCTTTCCAGAGGTGATCAGTGGATTCTTTCTACTTCTATTTTACTTTCTGATTTTAAGGTAACAGGGAAGTTTTCATTGATTGTTTCTTGAAATAGGACATCCAGTCTTTTTTTGATCACGGCTTTTAGGTAGTTCAATAATTCATGAATTATTTCCCTTGGACCTACTTTATAGGTCAGTTCTTTTTCCAATGAGAAATTTTACATTTCCTTCCATTTTTTTCATCCTTTTGATTTTGTTGTATCATTTCTTGATGCCTCATGGAGTCATCAGCTTCCACTTGTCCAATTCTAATTTTTAAGAATTGATTTTCATGAAGGAGCTTTTGTACCTCATTTTCCATTTGGCCAATTCTTTTTAAGGAGTTGTTTCCATCAGCAAATTTTGGGATATCTTTTTCTAATTTTTTTACTTTCTTTACCAAGCTATAAACTTTTTTCAAGATTCTCTTACATTACTCTCATTTCTTTACCAATTCTAACTCTGATTTTTAAAAGTCCTTTTTGAGGTTTTCCAGGATTTCTTTTTGGGCCTGATAACAATTCACATTTTCCTTTGAGGTTTTGCATGTAGCTACTTTGACATTTGTCTTCTTTGAAGTTCTTACCTTGAAGTTCTACACCATTGTCCCTTTAAAAGCTCTGTGTGTGTGTGTGTGGGTGTGTGTTTTGCTTATTTTCCCAGTCTATTTTGTAACTTTCCACTTTAAAGTTGATCTCATCTCCTAGACTGAGGAGAGCACCACCTCAAGCTTCTTGAATCAGATCTCCCTATTGGCTTACACTGGGGGCACAGTTTGGCTGTTGGCCCGTACCAGGATTTGGGCTCCACTAGCAGCTCACCCACATAGGGGTCTCTATGCTGTGAAGTGGGGACTCCCTGTTGGCCTACTTACTTGCAGGCAATGCCTCAGTCAGACTGTGCTCTCTCCCTGCCTAGTGAGACAGAACTTTTCCTGCTGACCCTCCAAGCTGTCCTAGAAAACCACTTTACTGCTCCTAAGTTGGTATTATTCAAAATGCAAAGAATTTAGGAGAGTTTTTACCTCGTTTAGCCATTCTGACACTAGAAGTCAGGGCATTTCTTAAAGAATTTTATTTTGCTTTTCTCCTTTTTGGGATGACTTCTTCAAAATGATGTCTAGTTGTATTTGTTTCCTTTTCAGTGCCTTCTGAATCCTGACTCATTTAGAGTACCGCCCTGCCTGCGTTTTGTCCTGAAAAGTCAGTTAACTGTTTAAGCTCTGCTGCACTTGAGGTTCACCCCTCCACACACACATATTGTGCACTTAGAGCTGCATGACTCTTCTCTTTTTTGGCTACTTCAGTGATTATGATTCACATTAACTTCATTCCTCCTTTCTCTTTTTCTGTGTCTTCAACTGCCTTTCAGGACTGAACTTGATATTCTAAAACTTCTTCTCTTCCTTTCATTTGTTTGTTAACCATTCCTTGCCAAGGGAGGCCCCAGACCACTGGCCCCGACTTCTGCCAGTCCCCTACAGCCATCATCTAGGGAAAAGGAAACATTCATGGTAGGGATACGGTCTCATGACCATCTCACTAGGAGCTGGCCATGCCTCCTGCACAGAGAAGGAAGTCCCTTTCCCGGCTCTCCTCAGCACTGTAAACCGGCTCCACATTCAAAATGAAATCTCTCAGTGCCCTTGGCTTCTGCCCTGCAGGAGAAGTCTCTTACATGTGGTCCCTCCATGAGAATGCCAGTTCCCAAGGAGCAAGAATTGGATGGCCTTTCCCTCTCGATCTCAAGGCTGAGCCCAGGGCTTGGCAAAGAATAAGGTCTCAATAATTCCGTAAGTACTTTTGTAAAACATCCTGCAATTTGGATTGTTCTATACATAATTTCTTTGTGTCCAAACAGCAATTTTGCTCATTGCATGCCAATTTTTATGTGGTTCATGATTTTATTAAGCCTATGTGCTTCCTCTTCTAGCTTTAAAATTTTGAAGAGGGGGCAGCTAGGTAGCTCAATGGATGGAGAGTCAGGCTTAGAGACAGGAGGTCCTAGGTTCAAATCCAGTCTCAGACACTTCCCAGCTGTGTGACCCTGGGCAAGTCTCTTGACCCCCATTGCCTAGCCCTGACCACTCTTCTGCCTTGGAACCAATACCCAGTATTGATTCCCAGATGGAAGGTGAAGGGTTTAAATAAATTTTTTTTTGAAGAAGATAATGGGGTCCCTGGCACCCTAAGGAGCTGTTAACTACCATGAGGAAGAATCCTCATTGGCCTCTTTCCCAGCCAGTGCTGCTGCTACCAGCTGATACTGTCCACTGCTAGTTTACTGCACATCAACCCTGACTCTCGCCTTCCTCACTTTCTTTTCTCCTGCTCTATTCTGCAGGGTTGATGGCAGGAAAAGCCCCAAAGCCATCCCTCCCTGTTCTCCTTCTGCCCCTCAGCGTGACTGCAGGCAGGGGCAGCAGGGCCAGGGTACAAAATACTGCCACAAAAGCAAGGCCTCCTGACATTTCATCCTTCCTGGCCAGGCAGATGCCAGGAACACAAGACACCTCACGGGGCTGTGGGGTCAGCCACCAAGTTTTTCTGTGCTCCCCACCCTCCCCCATGAGGTCAGCAGCAGGGCCTGCTGAGCAGTCGATCCCCCTAAGGTGCTGCGCCTGAGGCCGCTCCGGGGCCTACAGGAGGAGATCCCCTGCCCCAGGAGCACAGAAGCAAAGGGAGAATCCCAAGATGGAACAGGAACAAGACCCCTGGCCCACTCTGCCTGCATGCTGGTGTCTCCCTTAGTTAGCATGGACAGCTGGAAGGCATCAGGACCGCGACGGAACCTCTGACTGCTCTACAGGCTTCCCGGCCATCCCTGCTTGTCAGCTGCTGTGAGTTCAGGGAAGGGCAGCTCAGCAGGCTCATGAGCTGCCACCGAATGGACGAAGGAGATGAATCAAGGAAAGATGTGTGCCGCGAGCAGTCCTGCCCCCGGAGCTTCAGATCAAACAAAGAAGCCTTTACCAAAGCCCACAGCTCATTCCCAACTCACTAGCAATCACGACTGCAACCATCAAGCGACTCCAAAGACTTTAGACAGCTGAGAAAGGCCTGCCAGGTGTCCATCCCCAGTCAAAAGCCCAGAGACCCAGACTGAGAGCAGCTCCAACTCTCGGTGCCTCGCACAGGCACGCCAGGAGCCTTCGGGACCTCTTTCCCTCCTCCTCCAAATTGGGACAACGTGGGCGGCTCCGGGTTGGATCCCCCCAGCCTTTCCCCTTAGGATGGGACCCATTCCAAGAGTCAGCCAGCCAGACGGGCTCTGTGGAGGCCAAGCTCCTGCCTACCTGCTGTAGCTGAGCGGCCTCCGAGCACTGGGCCAGCTGAGCCTGAAGCTCGCCCACCTCCTGACTCAGGAGGTCGATGTCTTCCTGCTTGTCCACGAGTTTCTCTTCCAGCATCTTAATCGTGGCCTCCTGAGCCCTGGGCTCTGTAGCCAAGGACGGCGTGTTGTCCTGTTCGGAGAGAGGCAGCACCACTTCGCACCCGCTGGCAACCTCAAGGCTCACCTAGCACTTAACAATCGTGAGGGAGGAGCGGAAGCCCTCACGCATGAGCCAGGAAGCCGGGGATGGACGTGCCAAATGGCCTCGTTGTTGCTCAGACTTAGGAGCCTCCAAAGAAACGGGATGGCTAGAAATCCTTCTGAACGTGGCAGCAGAAACGCAGAAGGAACACGGCTGCTGGACCACATGGGTGGACGGGGATAGGGCTGGAGATGGAGACGCCAAGCGGCCACCCTGGTGCACATACTAATAACATGGAAATGGGTCCTGGTCAATGACGTATGTCAAACCCAGAGAACTGCTCCCTGGCTGGGGGGAAGGGAGGGAGAGGGAGGGAAAGCGCATGCATCTGGTGACCATAGGAAAATACTCTAAATTAATTACTTAAATAAAATGTTTCAAATAAAAACAAAAAGAAGAAATCATTCTGAAGGGGGCAGCGAGGTGGTTCAGTGGATTGAGAGCCACGACCAGAGATGACAGGCCCTGAGTTCAAATCGGGCCTAAGTCTTACTGCTCTTCTGCTCTGGAATCAATACCGTGTTGATTCTAAGATGCAAGGTAAAGGTTTGAAAACAAGCAATAACTGGATGCAATAACTGTAAGAGCAACTTTTCCTATGGTGACAATTCTGAAGAGAGAAGGCAGCCAGGATAGCCTTCCATTCATTAAAAAGATGAAGTGGGGGGCAGCTGGGTAGCTCAGTGGATTGAGAGCCAGCCCTAGAGATGGGAGGTCCTAGGTTCAAATCTGGCCTCAGACACTTCCCAGCTGTGTGACCCTGGGCAAGTCCCTTGACCCCCATTGCCTAGCCCTTACCACTCTTCTGCCTTGGAGCCAACACACAGTATTGACTCCAAGACGGAAGGTGAGGGTTTAAAAAAAAAAAAGATGAAGTGAATAAACTCACTGCAATTCTTCAACAGCTTTTGAGCGTGAAAGAAAACTCGCAGTGCTAAGGGAAATCCCACTGATTCAGTATTCCAAATGACTTCGGTCACTTGAAAGAAGTTCTAAAAAGGAGCTCAAAATCCACCCTGACAATGTCTCAGACCACATCCTCGCAGTCCACAAGCCAGAGCCATTTCAAAGGCCCGGTGCACCGCAGGCCTGGGCTGGGAGGCCACATGCAGGCCAGCCCGTGGAAGCAAGCCAAGAGCCCACGAATGTAGCATCTCCGAGACCCCGGGTCACCCAACCCATGTGATGGCTAGGCGTCGCACGGCGAGCCGGACCCCAGAGCTCCCTCTGAGCTGGCCACCCGCCCCCGTCCCAGGCTCGGGAGGAGCAGCAGCAATGCAAAGGGGGTTGGGAGCTCCCTGCCCTCCGGAGCAAGCCTCCGGGTTCTCAGAAATGGAGAGAAACGGCTCAGCTCAGACCCCAAGAGGCTAAGTGCACCAAGACAGAAGAAGATGAGAAATGCAGGAAGAAGCCACTCAATGACCCAGACCCCCGCGTGGCGGGGTTTAGTCACGTGCTCCCACTAAGTCATGGAAAAGAAAACAAACATCCTTACTTCGAGTCCTGGTCCCTGCACGATTAGCTCAGGAATTGAACTCTTCGGTGTTCCCAAACTGGAAAGCCCTCTCTCGGCCTTATAAAGAAAGAGACAGAGAAGGGATCAGGGAGGAAGAAGAGCAGAATCGTCCACAGCACAGCCCTGCTCCATAGCACCCCCCCCAAACACGGATGGCTCCGGGATGTTCTAGGTGCCAGCCTCGCACACAAGGCATAGCCTCTTTGCCAGATGCCGGCATCATGAGATGACACTTGGGGCCATTCATAGGCCTACACTTTCCCATCTCCTAAGTCAGCATGGCTGCCTGAATTTCCCTAAGACTGAGCAGGAGGGTACAGCAGGGACAGGTGGTCAAGGATGTTGCTCTCAAAGGATCTCTCTGGGGAGAAAATTCGTCTCCAAATATTACTATGGGGCAGCTAAGTGGTTTAGTGGCCTCACTCTTCCTCGCTGGGTGACCCTGGGCAAGTCACTTAGCCCCCATTGCCTAGCCCTGACCACTCTTCTGCCTGGCTTTAAAAAGTGTATGTAAATATAGATATATTCACTTATATCGCGTATGTTAAGCATCAACTCCTTGCAGGACAAACGACTAAAAGCATGGCGTCCACAACAGCTAAAGAATCTACGTGCCGCGGCAGCCATCGTCCTCTCAGGAGGCTGATTAGCAAGAGTTCTGCACGTACGCGGTTTCTGGGTGTCCCCCGACATTTGTAGTGTGGGTACCAGCACCTCAGTTTAGCAAAGCAAAAACTCCACATGTTGTCTCTACAGGGTCTGTGCTGGCCCTCTAATTCCCACGTCTCAAGCTCGGACTCCGTGCAATACCCGGCAACAGCCCTGCACAACGTGTGTCCTGACTTCTAGCCCGCACCAAGAACCCAGGAGCCCCCCGCCAAGGCCGACCCCCTACCCCAGGAGGCTCCCCAGACGGTTCTCCCAGCCACGGGTTCCTCGCCCCCACCTACCATCTCGGGCCGAGATTCCTTCCCTTCTCTCGCCCGCCCTTCTTCTCTCTCCAGGGCCCACCGCCATGGTGCTAGTCCCCGTCCGCCCTGGCTGCACCAGCAGAGCCATGGGACGCGAGACCATGGGTGCCCCCCACTCACTTCTCGGCTGATAAGGGGAGAGGGAGGCAAGTGGGACGTTTCGAGAGCGTTCTCCGTCTGAATTGAGGACAAAACCAGCCCTTCTGGGCCAGTGGGTGCTCGCCAACCTTTGTCAAAACAATCGCGTTTCTCCAAAGGACCGTGTCGCCAGCTATAAAGCACCGGGGCAAAGACAACGCCAAGGACTCACCTTGTGGAAACAAGAAGCCCACCCTCCCCCTTATGGCAGCCAGAAACAACAGACCAGACACGGGGCTTAGTAAGCCACAAGGGCACGGCCGGTCACAACGACAGCAAGCCAAGCATCCCCAAGCAGACAGCAGCCTCTGCAGGCTGCGGTTCACCTTGGCCTCCGGGGCCCCGCTCACGCCGTCCGCCGGCTCAGGGCCCGCCACGCTCTGGGCCACGTCGGAAGGGAGCTCGCCCTCCGGGGGCTCTACCGCACGCTCCTCCTCCTTCTCCTGGACAGCCTCATGGACAGTCGAGCTCTTCCTCTTCGACGCCTTTTTCTTCGAACCCGGACTGTCGCCTTTTGTCTTTCTTTGTCGAAACTGAGCAAGCTACACAAGAAAGTTAAGAGATAGTAGAGACAGAGATAAGTGAGGAAAAAATAGCATGACCACAAAGTCCAGACTCCGGTGGAAGAAGACATGGGCCTCTTAATCCAACTGCCAATAAAAACTCTCCTTGTCTCCCTCCTTCCTGAGGTTTGTTCTGGCCCAGGCAGCCCAGCAGGGCGTCACATCTAGCCCAACGCATCCCAACAGACGGAAGCTCAGCATTCACTTGGCCAGGCTAGACCAGAAACCAAAACGACATCCAAGGCCCTAATTTCCTTATATAAACAGGTCAAAGGAGTTAAGGCCAGAACAGCTCGCTAGGCTTGGTCAGCTTCGGAGAGTGGTCTTAAACAACGAATGTGAACGAAGCGAGAGACCATCCCTTCCATCCTCTTGCTCCCATTGCCCCCAAGTCAGAAAGCGAATTGACAAACTTCCTAGCCACAGATTGTGAGATACAGGGACAGAAATAGCCAAAAACTAATTAAGCTAGGTCACTTTCTTCAGATGCTCTATTTTTCTGGAACTACCCCAGCTCACAAAGCACATGGGACCTCCAAATAATGTCACCGAGCACCACTTATCTCTCCTTAGTTCCCTGAGCTGAGATTCCAGAGTAGTTAGCAGAATCTTCCACTAACATTTCAAAGGCACAAGAGCCAAGATCATTTCAACCAAAAGTGTTCCACTCACAACCCGAGATTGTCCAATAGAAAGTCAGTATTTATAATCCATTTTGTTATAATGATGGTAAGAAGTGGCAGTTTTATGGGCCCAAATTACACATGCGCTATTTCTATGACCGTCACCATACACTCTCCGGGACCAAAAGACAGACTGTCTTCTTTCCATACCCCATTTCCATTTATTTTGGGAAACATATTTTTCTCCAGTATCAATTCTAGACATCTTTGCAAGCGATGGCTTAGTTCAACAATTCCCTTGTGCTTTCTGTGCCCAACAGCTTGAAAACGGAAAATATAAGAAATGCTTGATACACAAATGAATGGGGCTCACCTTCCAGGAGGAGAGCAAATGCTCTAAGTTGTTTTGAAACAACAGGTGGAATTGGATTTCCCCCCTATTTATTAAGCAACCCGGTCATAACTGTAAAAAGGCAGAGAGGGCCGAGCTCCTGAGGCCAGTGGGCCAGCATCTCCTCTCAGGTGCTCATTCTTTCCATACCCTAGCACTAACCCACACCCTCCCCTAGAGGAGCAGATGTGGGCAGGAAGCCCCTGCTTCTCTAGGCAGTCTTCCCTGCTTAGGCCCCAAAACGAATTAATTCTTTGCAAAGACTAAGGGCCAAAGTATAAATCTTTCCTCCGAGAGCTCCAAAAGGATGGCTGTTTTGGCGGTGGCGGCTGCTCCTGCTCCTCCTCCAGGGCCTGTTCCATTGGGCAAGTCCACCATATGCCCACCTAGTCAAGCATTTTAAGTGCTACAGTGGGAATGACCTCTTTAGCCAGGCACATTGATGCTTGACATCTTGGTTCCAGGGCTGCCAGTTCAGAGACCTGGCTAGGAGGGACCTCAGAGGTCCAAAGGAGGAGACAAAGGCCCCCAAGAGATAAAGAGCAAAACCGGCACGTTTGCTGACACTTGTTCATGCCACAAGGATGATATCAGTATCCCACAGGTGTGTGGGAGAGCCTCAGAACCAGCCCAATTGCCCTACAGAATCCGCATGGGGCCAAAGCACATTCTTCTGCATGAAAGCACTGAGGTTTTCTCAATGACAGCCACAAGAAGACCTGCCCCATCTGATTCTATATTCCACCCAGTCCACCCTCACAGCAGCTGAAAAGGCTAACTCAGAAGACCCCACCCCCACCCCGAGCAGGAGCAGAGCCCTCCCAGGGCACTTAGAAAGTATAGGGCCAAGGTCATCCCCCAGAAGTTTCAGACAAGGGCAAGAGGCCTGGCCAGGCAGGGGGATCACACAGTGCCTCCCTGGGGGGACCTCAAGTTTCTCCAACTGTGTAACGTGTGGAGGGGTTGTACATTTCAGACCTTAAAGGATGCTCCAGGTCTTCTAGGGGGGCCTGTTTCACATCTATAAGGGGGGAGGGGTGGAATCCACATATTTCAGGCCTTGAAGGCTGTTCCAGGTGGGGAAAGAGGGGGCCTGTTTCCCCATCTGTAGGAAGGGGTGTCACACATTTCAGGCCTTTAAGGCTGCACCAGGGCTCCCTGGGTGGCCTCAGTCTCCCCATTTGTTAAAGGAGGACCGGGAGGCCCACAGGCCCACAAAGCCCCATAAAGGCTGGCCTCGGTTTCCCCAACCGAAAAAGGGGCTGTTAGGGTGGCTTCCGGCTCGGGGCTGAGCTCGCTCCACAAGGGGCCTTTTTCTGGCTCACGCCCCCTCCCCAAGCCCCGCCAGGGGCGGCTACTGTCGAGGAGCCTGGAGGTTGCGCCCAAGACAAGCAACCTGACAGCTGAGTCCGAGAAGGAAACACAAGCTCCAGACTTCCGGACAGGACTTCGGCACTTCCGGGACCCTTCTAGCTGACGGAAGCAGCGCGACTGGCTAGCCGCCTGAGCCTGGCCCCGCCCGGGCCCCCGCTGATTGGCCGGGAGGCTGGGGGCGGGGACTAAGAAAGAGCGGCGGATTCAAGATGGCGGCGGCCAGGAGGTGGAGGATTCCGGGCTAGACGGTGGGAGAGGTGCGGCCCCGGCAGGAATTAGGGGCCGCCGAGCTCCCGGGCTCCAGCCTGGCCTACGCCTTTCCTCCCTCCCGGGGCTGTAAATTCCCCTCCGCTCCCCGATCCGCCCCCAGCCTCCCATTCCCTAGATGCATGGGGGTCCCACGCGGAGGTCGGCCCTACCTTTGCCCGGCCGGCCTCCACCTTGCGTCGCCGCTCATCTCGCTCGTCGTCCTCCATGGTCCGGCGCGGATGCGCGCGCGGCTCGGAGTAGACACGACTCAGTGCCGCCGCTGCTGTATTGACACAACCTCCCCGCCCCCTCCGAGCCCCGCCCCCGTAACTGACCGGGCGGGCGGAAGACGCGGCGTGGTCCCGCCCCCGGCCTCACTGCGCCCTCGCAGCCCTAGCTGCGTCTGCCACTCTCAGATCGCCCCGCCCTTTCCCCAGCCATCCGCACGCCTACAAATGGATGTCTCTGCTGACCAACGAGTGAGCAGCGTCCGGGTCTGCTCCGCCAATCATGACCTGAGGCGGATCCCTCTTCTCCTGGAAGCCCGACCCCGCCCCGCTAACCGCCCGAGTCGACTTCTGATTGACAAGCGTGTTTGCCTCGCCCTCCTTTTTAATCTTGTAGTCCAGGCTCCGCCCACCGTCGAAAAGACTCGGCCAATACGCTGTGAGCGTCGGTGGAGCCGAGCGCTCTGTTTGGTCTATTTCAAAGGGCCCGCCTCGCGCCGCTGGGAGCGTTGTCCAATCAGAGGCGCGGGCGGGAGAAGGTCGGAGGCAGCGGCCGGGGCTTGGAGCTGCGGCTCGGGGCGGTTGAAGAGTCCCAAGCCCGGGAACTCCGGGGCGGGGCGGGGCGTAGGGGTGGAGCCAAGGCAATCACTGACCCTCCCTCCCTGCAAGCCCTTTAAAGCCCCCCCCCCGCCCCCCGAAGCATTTCGGTGACCCTCTTCCTTTATTTCCTCCAAGTGAGCCATAGCGATTCTTCTTTTACTGTACGACTCCCCAGCCTAGACAACAGCCTTGACGGCATTGGATCCTCTGCCATGACGTCACTGCCAGTAGCGGAGGCCCGGGATTGGCCCCGGGGCCTCTGTACAAAATCCTTTTCTGCACAAGAATGCTTCTGAAGCCTAGGGCAGAGAAGCGCGCCCTGGTGTGTTACCCACGTGCCTGTAAGCTTGTCCCCGCCCACGTTAATAAATAGTTCCAGAGACCCACTGAGCGCCGCTCTGTGGTCCCCAACAGCAGAGCCTGGGCAAGGACAGGGTGCAAAGGCCAAGCACCCTGGGCCTGGGGAGGCGGGCCAGAAAAGCCAAGTGGCCCCGGGGCCTGCAGCTGGTCCGGACATTGGACCCCAAATGAATGGGAGGGAAGGCCTGGGCTCAGCGCCCCAAGGAATTGTCGGGGCCTTCAGGGCTCTGACCGTGGGCCCCCAGGTTCCAAAAATCAAAACGGGATGGCCCAGAGATGGCAAGGAAGAGAGAGCTCCGTCAGACCTGGGACCCTTAGAAGAGGGAGGCCGCCTCCCTTCATGTCCCTTCCGGAGCAAGAACAACCACAATCCAATCACTTCAGCTGGCAGAGAAGGCCATATTCTTAACCAGCAAGAGAAGGGCTTTTTGTTGTTGTTCAGTCCTTTCCATCTCAATTTTTGGCCATCCCTTTCGGGATTTTTATGGCAGAGTAGTTACAAATGAGGAAACTGAGGCAAACGAGGTTGCAGTGACTTGCCCAGGGTCACACAGCTGGGAAGTATCTAAGGCTAGATTTGTACGCCAGGCTTTTAGAGCACAAATATGATTGGTTAACATTTCTAGAACATCGGAAACAAAGGTTCTGTTTCCAGGATGCCTCAACTATCAAGATGTAAGGCAGTGTGTGGGACGGCAGCCCCACTTTTTACACTTCTCCGAGGCTCTGCACAGCCTCTGGTGGATCTGGCTGGGGGCCAGAGATGCAGTCATCAGAAGTGGCTACTGACCTCAGGGCAGGAGCAGATCTTGTGATCTCCTGATCAGAGCCTTGGATCTCCCAAAGGGTTGCCCATCGCCCCTCCCATCACTCTTCCTACTCCTTCGGGGCAGAGGGCACCCCTACACTTGCTGGTGCTGTGGGGTCACCTCCCCCATTATGGCTTTAGTAATCCTTTCTTTCCAGGTTGGGCTCATCCCTGCACCCCTAAACCTCCATCTCTTGAACTCAGGACTGCCTTCAAGGCTGGAAACGTCCATCTTCCAAGCACAAAGTGGGGAGATGGCATAGGTGTCCTCAGGGCTTGTCTAGACTCTTCCTCCAGCTGCCAGAGAGGAGCTGTGCTGGGCTGGGGGAACCGAAGCCCCTTATTGCCAGGGGGAGTCAAGGGAGAGAGAGCAGGCATTGGCTTTGGAAGGGCCCCTTTTCCTGCTTGTAAAAGCTGGGCAAATTGCTTCCCCCCTTCTCCCCAGTCATCCTGGGAGCCAGGGGCATCTTCCCCAGCGATGAGCCGGGCAGAGGTGACCAGGAATCCCTAAAGTGGCTTGGGCTGGGGGGGTGGGGGGGCAGCGGCAGCCCACCTCCTCTCATGCTCATGGCATCACCTCCCCCCCCCCACACACACACACATTTGGGGACAGGGAATGCAGGGATACCCCAGGGCAGCGCCTCTCCCTCTGGGCTTCTTTCATCGCTCAGCCCAGCCCTGTTTACAAATACACTGCAGGCCAGCCAGAGTGGCTGAGTCTGTGTCCACAATGACTGATAGGACAGTGAGAGGAGGTCAGCCTGGACCCGCTCTGAAGCTAGATCTGAGATCCCCAGATAGAATGCAGCCGGCCAGAGGCACAGCCTGGGCTCCCTCCTCTCGCGCCTTCTTTGCAGGGTTCCACGGGTGGGGATCAGCTGAAAGAAATGGCCAATGATGAGGACAGCCGGCATTCACCTCACCCTGAAGGTTGTCCCACTGGAGCTTCCAAGAACCCCAGAGGCAGGGGCTGTGGCGATGATTCCTCTTCCAGGAAGTCTTCCCCCACCCTCTTCTTGGCAGGGCCTTCCCGCTCTTCCTCACTTCCCATTTCTCCTGTCCCACAGTGTGAACCTGAAGGCAGGCACTGTGGTAAAGCGAGCAAGCTTGTAAGGCCCAGCAGGCACTTAACCAGTGCTAGCTGCCCTCCACCCTCCGCCCTTCGCTGGGGGGACGGGCCACAGACTGCTGAGCACAAAGAGGGGAGACTGAGGAAGGAGCAGCTTCCATCGATTTCTGGAGGCAGGTGTGGGGCTCACGTGAGCCGAGTCCCTGAGGAGAAGTCGGGGTGGCCTCCCCAGCCCTTGGCTTCCTTGGGGCCAGCAGCCCTGTCCTTGTTTCTCCATATCTGGAGCCTCGGCAGCTCTGACGGACGGACTGGAGAAAGGGAGAGACTAGAGGCAGGGGAGACTCAAGAGTGTTGTTCACTGGCAACAGATCCTGGCCCAAATGAAGACTAGGCTTCTGGCTCTGACTCCTTTCTGGAACAAAAGTTCCCCAGTCCTGGCCGGTGCTGTGGGGAGGAAGGGCTCCTCCTTAAACACGCCCCTTTCAAGGGCCTGCCACGTTGTCTTATGAAACCCCCCAATTTACCTTTGTCCCACAGGAACTTGCCTTCAAAGAACCCCCAAGCGGCCCCTTATCCCACGCTGAGCAATAAGCCAGCGGGCACCCATTAAGTACCCTGAATAGGACGGGCCATGGACGCGGCCATTCGTGGTGCATTTTCCCAGAGCCTCGCTTGGGTGCGCGCGACCCTACGTGGTGGCCATAAGAGCTCCGGCTCCCTTGGCCTGATTGAAGCCTTGTTCTTTTACTATTCAGGGCTTCTGGGCCTTTCCAGGGTGGCGGACCACAGCGGGCCCTCAGACTCAGGAGTCCAGTTACGCAGCAGGAAGGGCTCTCTGCCGCCCCAGACCATTGCCATGAGACCCAACCTCTCCCACGTGCTCAGCAGGAAGCTGGGGCCTGGGAGACCCCCCCTCCCCTTCCTGCCCTGTGGCCAGCCGGCGATCTCTAGCCCGGATTCCGTTTCCTAGCTCTTGGAGGATGATGGAGGGAGGAGAAGCCACTTCCCTCGGGGGCCATTTTTCTAAATGCTGGCGAAGGCTGTGGATGGATTCTTCGCTGACTGCGCGAGTTCGGACTTTGCAGGTGTCTGAGGAAGGTCACGGCGGGGGGACAGGCAGGAGGATGGCTGCCCTCTTGGTAACGTGGCCCCATCCAACTTTCAAGGGCCCGGTGGAAAGGCGATGAGGGATGCAGCTCTCGGGCCAGGACCAGGGAGAGCGTCTGAAGGCCGTCCACTTGTCCAGCCTCCTCCCTTGCTAGGCTCAGAGGGCAAAGGCTAGGAAGAAGGAGCACGAGGTTGTTCCTGGGGTGCACACAGGCCCCAGAGCTGAGGTTACGGCCCTTTCCAAATACTCCTCTCTTCTCCTCTGGCCAACAGCTGCTCCTGCACCTTCAGCGCTCCTGAAATCCCCTGCCTGGCTGGAGCAGGGCACGTGGGCAAACGCGTTGCTTGGTGCTGGACAGAAGTTGGGCCCTCCGGTGTGGGGGACTCCTGGGGCCGAGGGCTCCTCTTTGCCAAAGGGAGACGGCACAGAAGCAGCCTAGACAAGGGCGATTTTTCAAAAGACAGACGAGTGGACGTTTTGTGGCCGGCGCCCCTTCCCGGCCGGAGAAGATTCCAGGCTCTTTCCGCTTTGCTCCAGGAACCCAGAAAGCCTTGGGTTGGGGGCTCCCCCAGGCCGCGTGCCTTCTTCCTCCTCCCAGGAGCCTCTGGCCACTTCTCTCCCTTTGCGCCCCTTCACCACTTCTTGGTCTCCAGAAGCATTCTTGGCACGGCGCTGGGCCCCGAGGGGAGGAACCCGGGACTTGGAGGCCGGCGCCTCGGCTGCCCCCTGAACGCTTGCACCCAGGAGTCCCCCCCCTTGGGGATGGGTCCCATCCGAGGCCCAGCCAGTGGAGCTGCCAGACCCTAGAGAGAGGCTCCCGGAGCTCCGGCCGCGGCTCAGGAGCAGAGCTGAGCCTGGAGCTCTGGTCCGGACACGAATCCTCCCCTGTGGGCGGCCGAGATTCTCCCAAGCACGAGGGAGGCCTTACGGGGCGGCCCAGGAGAGAGCCTGGGAGCCGCCCAGCTTGCTCTCCGAAGCATGCGGAGCAGCCTTCTTGGCCCCTCCCCCCCTGGCACCCAGACCTGGGCTGGCTTGGGGAAGGGCGCCACACCTGCCAAGAAGCTTGTTGACAGCCAACGGTGGGATCCTAGCAACGCCCGGCCGACACCTCCCCAGAAACCCCTGGTCCCGGCAACGGCCGGCCGCCGCCAGAGAGAGCCCTTTGGCCCGCTGACCCCCGCAGCCCTCGGCCATGGCGGACGCCTCCGTCGCTGACCAGATGATGCGGCTGAAGCTCAAACTCTTGGAAAAGGTACCGAGGCTGCCCGGGGAGCCTGGGCAGGGAAGGAGCCCGAGTGGCGGCTCGCAGGGACGTTCTTCCTCTCCGGGAACGCCTCCAGCGAGCGGCCCCTTTTCTCCCCGAGCCCTGGTGGCCTGGCCAGGCAGCAAGCAGATGGTGGCGGGACGAAGGAGGGCCAGAGGCAGCCTGAGCCCCCGGGGGCACCCCGTAGGCCTGAGGGCAGGGAGGGCGGCCTGGGGGAGGCCCCTCGGCTGAAAGGCGAGCGCCAGCCAATGCAGGCGAGCTCAGACCGCCGAGGAATGCCGCCCGCCCAGGGCCTCTCCATCACCCTGGGCAGCCCACACTGCCATCTGTGCCGCCAGAGCAAGGAGCCTCTGGGGGGCTTCCATGTCTCCTCCGGGCCAGGGCGATCTCAGGCCGCCCCGTCCTGGCCCCAAAGCTCCGATGATGCTCCTGGAGCTGGGACTCGTCCCAGAGGCAGTTTCCTCAGTCTTCCCGGCTTCTGAAGGCTCCCAGGGCGCCCTGGGGCCCCAGAGCCCAGCTCTGACCCTGCCCAGGGGGAAGAGACTAAGGCTCAGGCGCTCTGCCCCGGGAGTCCCAGTGTAAGCCCAGGCCCTGCGTCCTGCGGGTGGCCGGGGGAGAGCCGGGGTCTTTGCCAGGTGAAGCGCAGAGGAGGGCTCCGGGGCTCCATCGGGACTCGCTTCTCCCGACTCCGGACAGAAGCCAGGAGGGGGCCGCGCCGTCTCCCTCCGCAGCTGCCCCTGGGGAGCGCCCGAGGACGGGCAAGTGGCAGCGGGCCTCCTGGACAGGGCACGGCTTGGAGCACCCGAGGGCTCCTCCTTAGAAGCACCTCGCAGCGCTGCCCGCAGTGGCTCTGCCGGCACTCGTCTCTTTACGAGCACGCGGCGGCCCTCCTTTTCAACTCACACCCCCGCCAAGGTGCCCCCCGGTGCTCCCCAGGTTCATCTGCAAGAAGGGAAGCGCCATGCAGCCCGCTGACCTCCGAGGGGCTCCGCAGCCCCCCTGTATCCTCGGGGAGAGATATGGAGACAGGCAGCAGCCAGACGGGGGACGGATGGATGGAGGGCAGGCAGGCAGGCAGCCGGCCAGATGCGCAGGAAGGCAGACAGACGGACAGACAGATGCGCAGGAAGGCAGACAGATGCACAGGAAGGGGGACAGACAGATGCGCAGGAAGGCAGACAGATGGACAGACAGATGCACAGGAAGGCAGACAGATGCGCAGGAAGGCAGACAGATGGACAGACAGATGCACAGGAAGGGGGACAGACAGATGCGCAGGAAGGCAGACAGATGCGCAGGAAGGCAGACAGATGGACAGACAGATGCACAGGAAGGCAGACAGATGCGCAGGAAGGCAGACAGATGGACAGACAGATGCACAGGAAGGGGGACAGACAGATGCGCAGGAAGGCAGACAGATGCGCAGGAAGGCAGACAGATGGACAGACAGATGCGCAGGAAGGCAGACAGATGGACAGACAGATGCACAGGAAGGCAGACAGATGGACAGACAGATGCGCAGGAAGGCAGATGGACAGACAGATGCACAGGAAGGGGGACAAACAGATGTGCAGGAAGGCAGACAGACAGACAGATGCGCAGGACAGATGGGGGGACAGACCTCTCGCCCCCTACAGGCAGGGGCTATTCCCTCTTCTCTGGCCCTACAAGTCTGCCCCCTGTTTTGCACACACAGTGCCAGGTGCCAAGTTCGAATTTCTTGAACGCCTGCTCCAGCTGTGTGGGTGTCCTCGTGCCCAGAAGCCTCTGCGGCACTTGCAGGCCGGGCCGCGCTTCTCGAGCCCCACAACGCCCAGGTGGCCCCATTCCCAAGGGCCTGCGTGTTGGCCGCAGCGGCGCCCTTCGCGCTCCCCATCCTAGAGGGCCGCCCCCCTCCCGGGCTCGGCCGTCGGGCTTCAGGGCAGGGGTGGGCCTGGCGTCGGAGGATACGGGTTCAAATTCCGACTCTTCTCCCCGCTGACCCCGGACCAGGAGGAGGGTGTCCTGTGCCAGGTCCGAGGGACAAAAGGGTCTCCGTCCTCGTACCTGGGGCTGGGCTGGGGGCCTCGGCGGTCCCCCAGCTCTGGGTCAGAACGGAAGCTCCTCCCCGGCCCTGCCCGGGCCCCTTAGCCGGCCGGCTCGGGCACTCCCTGGAGGCCGCTTGCGCCCTGGGGACGGGGACAAGAAGGGCGACTCTGCCCGTCCTCCAGGCCCCGGAGGAGCCCCAGAGCCAGAGCTGGGCCGGTCTGCCCTCGGCCTCTGCTCCGAACCTGACAGCCAGCCGATGAGGTGCCTGTTATCCTCCCCCCGTTTTACGGAGGAGGAAAGGGAGGTTCGGAGAGAGGCCCAGTGAATGGCGCCAGGGGCAGGATTCGAATCCAGCCTCAAGTGCAACGTGGCCCATGCAGCGTGACACAGCCCAGCCTGCCGGGCGCGGGATCACCAGGGTCCTGACGTGGGCCGCCATCTTGGCGTTTCTTTCACAGAAGTTAGAGGCAGAGCGAGAAAACATGGAGGACCACGTGGAGCCGGCCCACATAGCAGCGGGTAAGGGGGCTGGGGGGGCCCTGGGGGGGCCGGCAGCGCCCCCGAGGCCTTTGCCAGAGCTCGGCCGTGCCTCCCCCCAGGGACGTACGATGGAGAGGACGCCATTTTGCAGAGCGCCTTGAGAAGGAGAAAGGAGCTCCTGCACCAGCTCCGGGTAGGCGCCAAAGGGCCTTCGAGCCGCCGCTGGCCCAGCCTCCGCAGGGTTTCCCGGGGACCCTCCCCAGAGCCGGGGCTTCGGGGGCATCTCCTAGGCTCCGCCATGACCGACAGAACGAGCGCTTAGGGCGCTTGGTCCGGCCCTGCGGCTGCAGGCTCAGGGAGAGCCCAGCTGGAGTCTGGTCACAGACACGCACTCACTTGGCCTGTGACTGTCTGCCTCAGTTTCCCCAGATGTAAGACGGAGATGACAAGAGCACCTCCCTGTCGGGGATGTTGGAAAACCTCTTTGCAGGGAGCAAAAGGGGAAGGGAAGAAGCATTTACAAAGGCCCTCCTGCGTGCCTGGCACTGCCAAGCACTGGGCAATACCATCTTGTCTGAGGCCCTAAAGGTGCCCGCTAGCCCTGCAAATGATGCCAGCTGCCTTTACTTCAGCCCTCATCCCTTTTCTTCAGTCTTGGCTTTCCCGTAGGGCACCAGAGCGGTCACTTGTGCAAATAGCTGGCCTCTAGAGCCGACTTCCTGTGTGCCAGGTTCAAATCCCACCCCAGATGCCGACAAGCAGGTCACGTCCCCTCCGAGGCCTGTCCGGTCCTGGGTTCAGGAGTCTCTTTGCCCTCGTCCCCCAAGCATGGCCGTGGGAGGCTCCCCCTTCCTGAAACTCCCTCCTTTGCAGGAGCAGCGCCTCCTGGAAGAGCTCTCGGGGCCCTCTACCTGGGGAGGGAGCCCCCCCAAAAGCTACAGACCAGAGGGGCTCCTGGGCCCTGGGTACCAGCCCTTCCCTGCTGGACTACAGCCAGAGCAGCCCAGGATCATCCAGCAGACTGTAAGGAAGGAGGGGAAGGAGGGGAAGGAAGGAAGGAAGGAAGGAAGGAAGGAAGGAAGGAAGGAAGGAAGGAAGGAAGGAAGGAAGGAAGGAAGGAAGGAAGGAAGGAAGGAAGGAAGGAAGGAAGGAAGGAAGGAAGGAAGGAAGGAAGGAAGGAAGGAAGGAAGGGAGGGAGGGAGGGAGGGAGGGAGGAAGGAAGGGAAGGAAGGAAGGAAGGAAGGAAGGAAGGAAGGAAGGAAGGAAGGAAGGAAGGAAGGAAGGAAGGAAGGAAGGAAGGAGGGAAGGAAGGAAGGGAGGGAGGAAGGAAGGAAGGAAGGAAGGAAGGAAGGAAGGAAGGAAGGGAGGGAGGGAGGGAGGGAGGAAGGAAGGAAGGAAGGAAGGAAGGAAGGAAGGAAGGAAGGAAGGAAGGAAGGAAGGAAGGAAGGAAGGAAGGAAGGAAGGAAGGAAGGGAGGGAGGGAGGGAGGAAGGAAGGAAGGAAGGAAGGAAGGAAGGAAGGAAGGAAGGAAGGAAGGAAGGGAGGGAGGGAGGAAGGAAGGAAGGAAGGAAGGAAGGAAGGAAGGAAGGAAGGAAGGAAGGAAGGAGGGAAGGAAGGAAGGAAGGAAGGAAGGAAGGAGGGAAGGAAGGAAGGAAGGAAGGAAGGAAGGAAGGAAGGAAGGAAGGAAGGAAGGAAGGAAGGAAGGAAGGAAGGAAGGAAGGAAAGAGGGAGGGAAGGAAGGAAGGAAGGAAGGAAGGAAAGAGGGAGGGAAGGAAGGAAGGAAGGAAGGAAGGAAGGAAGGAAGGAAGGAAGGAAGGAAGGAAGGAAGGAAGGAAGGAAGGAAGGAGGGAAGGAAGGAAGGAAGGAAGGAAGGAAGGAAGGAGGGAAGGAAGGAAGGAAGGAAGGAAGGAAGGAAGGAAGGAAGGAAAGAGGGAGGGAAGGAAGGAAGGAAGAAAGGAGGGAGGGAAGGAGGGAAGGAAGAAAGGAGGGAAGGAAAAAGGTAGAAAAGGAAGGAGGGAGGGAGAGAGAGAGAGGGAGAGAGGGAAGGAGGGAGGTAGGGAAGGAGGGAGGGAGAGGAGGAGGCAGGCAGGCAGGCCTTGCCCTCCCCAGGCTCAGACGTGGGGGCTGGGACAGTCCTGGGCATTGGTGCAGGTTGAGAAGGAGCAGCAGGGGAAGGCAGGCAGAGGAGAGCCTGGTGGGCAGCTCCAGAGCGGGGAGGGGGCACAGTCAGAGCCCGAGCCCAGAGCTGGCGCTTCCTTCCCAAGCCAAGAGCAGAGCTCTGACCGCTGGGCCCAGAACATCCTGGCAGGGATTCCCACGGCCCCCCTTGTCTTGGGGCGCCTGGCTCTGCCTCTTACTGTTGGGGTGGTGGGCCCCCTGCCCGTGCCTCAGTTTCTCCCCCTTGAAGTGGAGCGTTTGGAGCGGGCAGGCTTCGAGGTCCCTTTGCCCTCTAAGGCCCGGGGCATCCTTGGCTCGAAGAACCGGCTCTGAGCTGGGTTTGGGGTCCCCGGGGGGCCAGGGTTAGGCCTGGAGTGCTTCCCTTTGGCCCTCGTAGGTACCCCAGCCGCCCGCCACCATCATCCAGCAGCTGCCTCAGCAGCCCCTCATCACCCAGATCCCCCCCGCGCCCACCTACCCCCCCCAGAGGTCAGGAAGCATCCGGGAAGGTAAGGTACCCCCTCGGGCAGCCTCCCCTCCCCCTCAGGCCCTCTTCTCCAAGGCTCAGGGCGAGGTCCGCCCCCCCAGCCTTGCCCTCAATGGCCTGGGCCCCCCCCTGCCCCTTGGCGGGGCTCCTCGGGGCGAGGGGTGGGCCTGACACCCCGCAGGGCCTTCTAGTTCTAGGCTGGGCCCCTGACAGGACAGTGAAGGAGGGCTGCCTGGAGGTGGCGCCCCTGGGGGGGTCGGGCTGGCCCGTGATGCTGCGGTCCTGGCAGACATGGTGGAGATGATGCTGATGCAGAACGCCCAGATGCACCAGATCGTCATGCACAACATGATGCTGAAGGTCCTGCCGCCCGGCGACTCGGGGGCCCCTTGGCTTCGGGCCGCTCAGCAGGTAGGCCGCCGGGCATCCGGGCCGGGGCTCTCCCCCGTGGCCGCGGCTTGCTCCCGACCCCAGACGTCCAGGGGGTGCCCGGACCCCCCCAGCCATGGGGCCTCCTCGGCACAGGCCCGGGAGGGGCTTCCCGTGGCCGGCCTCTGGGCGCTCTCTTCTTCCCCCCAGACACTCACCGGCCTCAGTTTTCTCCTCTGTAAAACGGGGATGCCCGGCGCTGCCCAGGCTCCCGGCTCGAGGGCTGAGTCCAAGAGGCGGCCTCACGGCCCTCCTCGGGGTGCTGGATCTGGGGGCCCCTCCCTGGGCCTGCGCTGGGCAGGCACCCCCTGAGCGCCCGAAGGGACGCCCCCTATTGCAGATGGGGCCACCGACAGAGGGCCCGGCCTTCTCACGGGGGCTCCCTTTGTGCGCTCAGGATGCCCAGCGTGCCCAGCCGTGGGCGCCGCGCGCCGACAAGCCGAGGGCGGCCTCGGTCCACCACCACCACCACTACGGCCCCCCCCGGCCTGCAGGCCCTTCCCGCCGCCCTGCCCTCCGTGGGCTACCCCGTGTGGCCGCCCCTGCTGCCGGCGCCCGGCCTGCAGCCCCCCGTCCGGCACGTGATGGGGCCCACGACCACCGTGCCGGCCCTCCACACGTAAGTGCCAGGCGGGGCCCCGACGCCCGTGCGAGAGCGCCGAGGGCGCCGCGAGCTAACGCCGGTCTCTTTCCTAAAGGGTGGCATCCGGCGGGGCCCTCCCGGGCCTGCCCCCGGGCCTGTGAGCCCTGCCCCGCGCACGCGCTCCTGGGCCAGACCGAGCGCACCCCGCGGCCCCAGACGGCCGGCAGGAGGGCCGGACGGGACAGGAACAATAAAGTCTCCCAGCAGAGCCGCGCCTCCGTGTCCTCCTCACTCTGCAGGGGATTCTGGGTCGGGCGCGGGCAGGCTGGGGCAGGGCCAGGGGGCCGCCGAGTCTAGCCTCCTGGCTTTGGGGGGCCCCGGTGGAGGCTGCAGGGAGGAGCCCCCCCGGGGAGTCCCCCCCAAAGGGGGCTAAAGCCACCCCACCGGAGAGCGAAGGCGTTCTTGGTGTTGGGACAAAAGCCCTGCCAGGGGCCCAGCACAGTGCTCAGTGCCCGGAGCCGCGAGGTCCTTGCACTCTGCCTGACGGGGCGCCCTGGGCGCCCCCCTCCTCCCCTCGGAGCCTTCGGGTGCTCTGGCGGTGGGGTCCAGAGAGGCCCGAACCCTGGCCTCCTCCCCGCCCCCCGCTGGCCCCAGGGCCGAGGAGCTGAGCCCTCCCTGCACCCGGCTCTGCTGCCCGGCCGTGGCCCGTGACTCGTCTGGGCTCTGGGGGGGCATGCCTGCCTCCCTGGGGTCCCCCGCTTCAACAGGTCTTGTGGGAGCCCCCGCGACGCCCCCGGGGCCTCGGTTTCCCCAACTGTAGAGTGGGGGCCTCACCCTGGGCCCAGGGTCCACTAGGCCCACGCTGGGGTGCGGCTGGGCCCTCCCAGTCTGGGTTTCCTGTGGGGGGAGTGGCTGCTCCTCCCCCGCCCCTCCCCCTCCCAGGCCTGAGTTTCCTGTGGGGGGGTGGCTGCTCCTCCCCTGGCCCGCCCCTCCGTGGAGCTCCGCCTGCCCCAGGAGCCAGGCGCCCCCTCGTGGTACCCAGCCGGGCAGGCCGGTGCAGGCTCGGTGCTTCTGCTCTGGGTAGGTGCAGGGCCCGCAGGGCCCGAGGGGGCTCTGGGTGTCCTCAGGCGGGGGGAGGGGAGGCGGGGGGCGGAGCAGGAGCTTCTGTGCTCCGGGAGGCCCCCCCAGCCCAGCAGGCAGCACCGCCCGGGGGAGGGGAGGCAGCAGAGGCCAGAGCTGCCTCCAGGAAGTGGGCCGGGTCAGGGGACTTGGCCAAGGTCTCCGCAGGGTGGGAGGCAGGGGAGGGTGCTGGGCCGGTGGGGGGCTGCAGGGCCCCTGAGCCCGGGGCTCCCCCAACACCCCTTTTCTCCTCAGGCCTCCCCCAGACACCCCTGCAGCCATGAACCCCAACAGCCTCGGTGGGGGTCAGCAGCCCACGTCCAGCGCCCCGAGGAGGCTCCTCTTTGCGGGGGGCTCTGCGGAGTCCAAGGCCAGGTCCACACGGGGCTCCCCGGGCCCCCACCCTGGCCCGGAGAGACGCGGGGCCCCCCGACATCCGCGGCCCCTGAGGTTCCCCGGCCCGGAGGCCTCGGGCCTGCCCAACCACCAGCCCTTGGGGGGCCCCCCCATCCCCGGCTACTCGTCGGGGGACACGTCCCGGGGCGCTCTGGGGAGAGGCGAGCTGGCCTTCCGGGCCTTCCCCAGGAGGCAGGGCCCCCGGCCGGAGGCCCCCGCCGCCCCCGGGGCAGGGGAGCTGGAGGCCTCCTCGCTGCCCCCCGGCCTGGCCTCGGCCCTGCTGGGCCCCCGCGACAAGGTGAAGAAGAGGCTGCCCAGAGCCCCGGCCGAGAGCCCGCGCGGCGCCCCCGGGGAGGCCTGCGGCGGCCCCAAGAGGCTCAAGGCGGAGCCCCAGGCCGTGGAGAAGTGGGCGCTGGGGCCCATGGGCGACCACCCCCTGAACCGCTGCCCGGCCCCGCTGGGCTGGCCCAGACCCGGCCCAAAGGAGACGCCGAGCGCAGGTACGGCCTCCGCGGCCTCCGTTTGCCCGTGCGGAGGTGGGGCAGAGGCCCGACCATTGGGCTCCCCTTCGCTGCCGGAGGCAGCAGAGGGGGCGCGGGCTCCGGGGTGGGGGGCTCGGGTTCGAATCCCACCTCAGCCCCCTCGAATGGGTTGGGGCTCCCTGCACACATCTGGGGGGCCTCCAGACGTGGCTTCGCCCCCTGCCTCTGGTGAGTCGTAGCTGGGGGGTCCCCGCCCAACCCCCGCGGCCCTCGGTGTCCTCATCTGCAAAAGGGGCACACGGTGGCGGGGAGGCGGCCCTCAGCTCCCCGACCTCCCGTTCAGGGCCTGATGCGAGAGCGCGCCCGTCCCAAGAGCTGCTGCCGTGCCGGGACAAGGGCGCCCCGCAGGACTCGGCCTCGGCTCCTCCGCCCTCCTTCGCCAGGGGCGACCTCCCCGGCCACAGGTAGGACCGGGCCTCGGGGAGCTCCGGGACGCCCCGCTCCGGCCGGCTGTCCGTCGGCCTCCCAAGGAGGCATCGGGGTGGGCTGAGGCCCGGGTGACCTCCCGGCCTTCACCTGCTGCCTGGGCCGGCCCCGAGCCTTCGAGACGGCGGGCGGGCGGGCGGCCGCGGGGCTCCCAGCGGCCGTAGCGGCCTCGAGCCTCTGCCGCGTTGGGTCCCCGCGATCCAAGCTGCCCCCTCTGCTCGCGCCCGCGTGCCGGGTCTGGGGCTCTCCAGGACCCCAAGATCCTGCCACCGGCTGGCCAGGGAAAAGTCCTGATCGCGTCGGAGCTGGGCCTCAAGGAAACCCCAGAGGGGAGGGGGCTGGGGGCCCGGGGGGCTGGGGGCTGGGGGCCCGGGGGGCTGGGGGCTGGGGGTCCGGGGGGCTGGGGGGCTGGGGGGCTGGGAAGCTGGGGGGCTGGGGCCCGGGGGGCTGGGGCTGGGGGTCCGGGGGGCTGGGGGCTGGGGGTCCGGGGGGCTGGGGGGCTGGGGGGCTGGGAAGCTGGGGGGCTGGGGCCCGGGGGGCTGGGGGCTGGGGGTCCGGGGGGCTGGGGGTCCGGGGGGCTGGGGGGCTGAGGGTCCGGGGGGCTGGGGGCTGGGGGTCCGGGGGGCTGGGGGCTGGGGGTCCGGGGGGCTGAGGGGCTGGGGGGGCTGGGAAGCTGGGGGGCTGGGGCCCGGGGGGCTGGGGGGCTGGGGCCCGGGGGGGCTGGGGACCGGGGGGGCTGGAGGTCCACGGGGCCGGGAGCCAAGGCCTGAGCTCCTTGTCGCCCCTTCTGCTCCCAGCTGCTCCCCCCTGAGGCCGGCCCTTCCCTGGACACAACAGCCCGGGCCCGATGCCTCCCTGCTGGCCCCCAAGGCGAAGGCCCCCGAGGGCCCGGGGTCCCCCCTGGCCTCCGTGGCCAGCTTGGCCTGCACGGTGGCGCGGACGTCCGAAGAGAAGTACAGTCTCCTCAACTACAGGGACAAGCTCCTGAGGCAAGGTGCGGGCGGCGGCGGGGGAAGGCCCGGCGCGCTCCCCGCGGGGGTCGCTTCACCCGGGTCTGCCTCGGTCTCCGAGGCCGTAAGAGGGGGAGAGCGCCGCCCCCTCCTTCCCAGGGGCCTAGTGAGGGCCGAGGGAGGCCCCCGTAAAGTCCCGTTTAAAGGGGGCGCCCTCGGAGCTGTCTTGGGGGCAAGAAATGGGCCTTCCAGGCGGCCACCCAGCGCTCAGCTCAGTAGCAGGATTTGCACCCAAGTCTTCTTGACGCCAAGGTCTAGCCCTCTGTCTGTCCGGCGGGGCTGGCCCTCGTGCCAGGCGGGGACCCAGGGAAAGGCCGGGAGGGCCTGGCCAGCCCGGGGAGGAGAAGCCTAGCGGGACCCACGAGCTCTTCTGTGGGCCAGGATGAGCCCGTCCTGCCGGGCCCCAAGGGCAGGGCCGGGGAGGAGGGAGAGAAGATACAGAGAGATGCCTGAATGGCCTCCACTGTGCCAGCATGGGAGGCGGGGGCTCCCCTCCTTGTCCTGTGGTCTGGAGAGTAAGAATCCATCCGTCTGTCTGTACATCCGTCCGTCCATCCATCCGTCCATCCATCCGTCCATCCGTCCATCCATCCATCCATCCGTCCGTCCAATCCCCCCCCAGCCAGCCAGCCATGCCCTGCAGCTCGGGTGTGTGTCCAGGCGGGGGCTGGCCAGCTGAGTGCCGCCTTGTGTCCGCTCTCCCAGCCCAGGTCAAGAGGACAGACCTGGAGCAGGCCAAGCCGCTGGTGGGGACGTGCCCCGACATGTGTCCCGAGAAGGAGCGCTACATGAGAGAGAGCCGGAAGCAGCTGAGCATCTTCGAGACCCTCCCGGGCTCAGACAAGGTACCTGGGGCGGGGGCACGCTCGGGCAGCTCCGGGGGGGGGCACGCTCGGGCAGCTCCGGGGGGGGCACGCTCGGGCAGCTCCGGGGGGGGGCACGCTCGGGCAGCTCCGGGGGGGGGCACGCTCGGGCAGCTCTGGGGGGGGGGGCACGCTCGGGCAGCTCCGGGGGGGGGCACGCTCGGGCAGCTCCGGGGGGGCACGCTCGGGCAGCTCCGGGGGGGCACGCTCGGGCAGCTCCGGGGGGGCCACGCTCGGGCAGCTCTGGGTGGGGGGGGCACGCTCGGGCAGCTCCGGGGGGGGCACGCTCGGGCAGCTCTGGGTGGGGGGGGCACGCTCGGGCAGCTCCGGGGGGGGGCACGCTTGGGCAGCTCTGGGGGGGGGGGCACGCTCGGGCAGCTCCGGGGGGGGCACGCTCGGGCAGCTCCGGGGGGGGGGGCACGCTCGGGCAGCTCCGGGGGGGGGGCACGCTCGGGCAGCTCCGGGGGGGGGGGCACGCTCGGGCAGCTCCGGGGGGGGGGGCACGCTCGGGCAGCTCCGGGGCCTGGCAGGCATCAATTGCCCTTTGATTCCCGACTCATCCACTGCTCTTGGACCTCTGGCGCCCCGAGAGGGACCGCAGCAGCGGGGCAGAGCCAGGGTCGGTCTCTGGGGGACGCCGTCCGCCGAGGGGCCGCGTTGGGTAGAGGTGGGGCCGCTGACCCCGGCGCGCTCGGCGTCCTCAGGTGGACCACGGGGCGGCCATCAAGGAGTACAGCCGGTCTTCGGCGGACCAGGAGGAGCCGCTGGCGCACGAGCTGCGGCCATCGCGGGTCCTGAGCATGACCATGGACTACCTGGTGACGCACATCATGGACCGGGCGGAGGGCACGTGCCGGGAGTGGTACGACTTCGTGTGGAACCGGACGCGCGGCCTCCGCAAGGTGAGCTCGTCCGCCCGAGGCTAAAGCCGCTCTCTGGCCCTCCTCGCCGCGCCCTGCGCGGGGGCCC